>NW_028324304.1:3456240-3583740 GCF_058129835.1 Hydra viridissima | reverse complement strand
AAATAGACTCAGGGCCGAAGCGATCCCGTTCATATACAGTTTTAAGATTTTCAAAAAAATCCCCGACATTTTTCTTATTGAAACTTGTGGCACGTGAGAGACTGGTAGCTTCTGGTGTCCTTATTGAAAGCTGAGGTTGTCTTTTAAAAAATCCCCTAAGCCAATCTTTGGATGCAAGCTTCTTCTCTGTCCAGTTGTCTGGTATTTTTTTATTAATGGCAGTAGCGTATTCGTAAACCAATTCGCGTGCCTTCAGCTTTGACATTCCATGGTTTAGTTTAAACAATGTTACAAGATATTCTGAAATTTTTTCTTCTTCATCTTTCGTGAATATTTGGGATGATACAAATTTAGAAGAAATATCTTTCACAACGCCACCTTGCTTTATGTATCTTTGAAGGTTAGACATATTTAGGGTATATCATATTTAATCGCAGTAGTTTTAATTTTTCCTCCTTTAGAAACCTCTTCCAATGCGCGCAAAATAACATCTTTAGGGATTTCACGTCGTTTATTTTTCTTTTTAAATGAAAACGGCATTGTCCTGATAAGAAATGATTAACCATTCAATCCAATGGGCATAGCAAAAAAGCACAAACGTATGACACCAAAACACGCTAAAAAAAGAGGGAGCATTGGGCATGCCCAAACCTCCCTCCTACATGCGTGCCCAATGCTCCCCACAACCTCACTTTTCAAATAATTTCGAATAAGTTTATTTTCATCAAATGTTGAATCCTAATTGCCAGGTAAATATAATGTTCATTAAACGCAAAAGAAGAAGTTAAAACAGATACTTACACTTTCTTGCAGATTTCTTTGTTATCTTTCTTCAAATCACAAACAAGATATTTACTTTTGTACGCAACAAACCGTTAAGCGCATGTAACTTGACAACCAAGTGAAATGACAGCTGACACTTTTGATGAGCGGTGTTGCCAGTTATAAAACTATAGTGCTATGGTAGAAAACAAAAAATATCTATAATAGATTGTGAGAAATGAGGGGGTGCCCAAACCTCCCGACTGCCAAATGCTCCCCTACCTCCCCTATGTATGTATGTATGTATGTATGTATGTATGTATGTATGTATGTATGTATGTATGTATGTATGTATGTATGTATGTATGTATGTATGTATGTATGTATGTATGTATGTATGTATGTATGTATGTATGTATGTATGTATGTATGTATGTATGTATGTATGTATGTATGTATGTATGTATGTATGTATGTATGTATGTATGTATGTATGTATGTATGTATGTATGTATGTATGTATGTATGTATGTATGTATGTATGTATGTATGTATGTATGTATGTATGTATGTATGTATGTATGTATGTATGTATGTATGTATGTATGTATGTATGTATGTATGTATGTATGTATGTATGTATGTATGTATGTATGTATGTATGTATGTATGTATGTATGTATGTATGTATGTATGTATGTATGTATGTATGTATGTATGTATGTATGTATGTATGTATGTATGTATGTATGTATGTATGTATGTATGTATGTATGTATGTATGTATGTATGTATGTATGTATGTATGTATGTATGTATGTATGTATGTATGTATGTATGTATGTATGTATGTATGTATGTATGTATGTATGTATGTATGTATGTATGTATGTATGTATGTATGTATGTATGTATGTATGTATGTATGTATGTATGTATGTATGTATGTATGTATGTATGTATGTATGTATGTATGTATGTATGTATGTATGTATGTATGTATGTATGTATGTATGTATGTATGTATGTATGTATGTATGTATGTATGTATGTGTTGTAAACCATAATAAAAAAGTCTTTCATGTATATTTTGGCTTTTATCAAATATAAGAAAAAGGCTATACAAGAACCACAAACATTTATCGTATATAAGATAGCGAAACTAATAACCGTATGTGTAATAGGTTTTATAAATAGTGTTACTAATAACACAGGCCTGCAATGGTTTTCCTCTATAAAATCTGAGTAACGTTTTTTATAGTTTCTGATGTGCTGATTACGAGAAAAATAATAAAAAAAATCCATCACGTCAGGATTTTTTGATATGGAATATTTAAGATTTTGCTTTAAAATGTTTGAGCGCCTACCTTTTGAAATGTCTAAAACGTTATTAATTTACTTCAGCTCAATTTTTATTTCATATAATTAGTGTAAGGAAACATAGAAATTAACGCCAATTAGTAATTTGTTAATGTCTACATAATAAGTATTAGTGATTCGCATTAAACATGTCAAAAACGGGTCATTTTGGCTTAATTTAGTAATGAGCTAATTATTACATAATGATTTGGTAATATTAACTAATTGCTGTGAATATTATTAGAAAAGGGTGTAATTAAGATAAACCAAAGGATTTTTGTATAAGTACCCGCACTGATTTAGAAATTTAACAGTTGAAGTGCGCATCTTGCAACATAAACTTTAAAATGGCATCGCGAAGTTGTTTAAACTCTCCTAATTGTTTCTGTTATATTTGCGGGAAATTTATGGTGATAAAACAACGAAACAGTATTACAGACTTTGTAAAAAATATTTATAAAAGTTATTTTGGACTCGTTTTAAGTAACCAAGACAAAACTTGGGCACCTCATAAAATTTGTACGACTTGTTTATTAGAACTTCGCAAGTGGTCAAAAGAACAGAAAAATAGCTTCAAAATCGTTTCGCCTGTGCTATGGAGAGAGCCTAACGACCATGTTAAAGATTGCTACTTTTGTTGTTGTGACATAACTGGATACAATTCAAAAAATAAAAGGGACATAAACTATCCAAACGTGTCATCAGTTACGCCTGCAATATTTGGCGATTCAAAAATGGTGCAGCCCCCGGTTCTAGCTCTACAAATTGAAAATTCTGACTGTGATATAGAGGAAGAGGATGTACACCAATCTGATCCTAAATTTCATGGAGATTCTGACGCTTGTCAGCTCTTTTCACAGTCACATTTAAACGACTTGACAAGAGATTTGAATCTTCCCAAAGATGCAGCGGAACTCCTCGGATCACGATTAAAAGAAAGAAATATGCTGGCACCTGGTACTTCATTTTCATGGTACCGTCACAGAGAAAAAGATTTTCTTCCATTCTTCGCTGAAGATGAAGATTTAGTTTTCTGTAAAGATATTCCAGGCTTGACGAAAATGTACGACATTGAATACGATCCTAACGAGTGAAGATTGTTTATTGACTCCTCAAAAAGAAGTTTGAAAGCAGTTCTTCTGCATAATGGGAATACATATGCCTCGTTACCTGTTGCACATTCTGTCAATTTAAATGAGCAACACGGTTGGATGTTGCGTGGAGATTTGAAAATCATAAGCATGCTACTAGGCCAACAAGGTGGTTATACAAAATAACCGTGCTTTCTTTGCGAGTGGGATAGCCGGGATAAACAACATCATTGAACCAAAAAGGAATGGACTCCAAGAACTGAACTAACCCCAGGATTCAAAAACGTACTTAAACAGAGTTTGGTTCCCAGAGAAAAAGTTTTACTGCCACCATTGCACATCAAATTGGGTATAATGAAGCAATTTGTGAAGGCTTTAAATAAAGAGGGGGAAGGCTTCAAATATCTGCATTCAGTTTTTCCATCTTTATCAGAAGCTAAGATAAAAGAAGGAATTTTCGTCGGCCCTGATATTAGGAAATTAATGTCGGATGAAAAGTTTGATGAAAAACTTAATGATATCGAGTTGCAAGCATGGCAGTCATTTAAGGAAGTGGTGACAAAATTTTTGGGGAACAATAAAAGCTCCTACTATAAAGAAATAGTGGCCAAAATGATTTCCAATTTGGGTGTAATGGGTTGTAATATGAGCATTAAACTTCATTTTTTAAATTCTCATATTGATTACTTCCCAGAAAATCTAGGAGCCGTTAGCGAAGAACAAGGCGAAAGATTTCACCAAGATTTGAAAGAGCTTGAAGTCCGGTATCAAGGAAGATGGAATACCAACATGATGGCGGACTATTGTAGGTTATTGAAGCGCGACGATCCAAACCGGAAATTTAAGCGAAAATCGCACAACCGAAGCTTCCAGGAGAAAAGGACCAGGTTCCACAAATGAAATTTAAATGTTATTTAGACTAGTGTTAAGTTGTTATTATATTTTAGTAGTTTTTTAAGTTAAAAATAATGTTCTGTTTTAAATATATATATTTTTATGTGAAATCTTCTGTATTTTTGCTATTTTCTATCTGTGCCTTTTTTGAAAAATCTGGAGGTGATAGAGAAAAACTAAGTACATATTCGTAATCAGCGCACCAAAATACCCTAGAATCAGCTATCAAATTCCAGAGAGGAAGTTATGACTCTGATTTTGCAGGCCTGTGTAATTGTAATATTCAGAAGACGTCAGAAATATTCAGAAGTGACGTCATGAATGTTATATTACATTATTACTTAAATTATAACAGTCTTCTCCACGTTAGGAAAGTTTTAGGGCGGAGAGTATAGACTTAACCTCTGATATTATACTAGGAAAGAAAGTAGTCGTCGAGATACTTTGGCCTCTTCGTAACGCGTCCTGTTCTTGAGGGTATGTTATTAAGATTCTCGGGAGTAGTAACTTTCTGTATAGGCTGACTAGGTACTGCTGTTGTAGGTGACTGATTACAAGGGATACTATCTATAATTGAATTCTCAACTAATGGGTTTGAATTCTCAACTAATGGGTTTAAAGTTACCTCGTTGGTTTCGTTTAATTCTTCTTGGTTTCTGTTTATGGAATTGTTGGTGTTGTTGTTAATGATCATCTGTTCAATGTTCAAATCACCGGATTGTTGTTGGACTGATTCTGTTGGGGGATTTAGGTCTTCTAGTGGGGCGAGGTCGTTTGTTGAAACAGTATCAATTTTTCCGTTTTGAAATTTTATTCGAGCGTAGTGGGGCGATATTGTTTCTAGCAGTTGAACTCTGTCAACGAGTGGATCTCCTTTCATTCGTACCTGATGTCTTTGAGTTTAGGCGGACCCTTAACTCAAAGATCAAGTAAATAAACAAGGTAAACAAATCCTAATTAACCATGATGTATACAATAAAATCGAAATTAACGGTACTGCAGATTGTTTCATAACTCTAGAAGATCATAAAGAGAAATTCCTAGATAATCCAACTGTTAGACTTATTAATCCTGCTAAAAATGAGATTGGAAGAACTTCAAAATCTATTTTATTCAACATCAATTCCGAGCTAAGAAAGAAATTAATTTTGAACCATTGGCAAAACACTCAAAAAGTTATATAATGGTTTCAAACCATAAATGAAAAGCAATTCTGTAAGTTCTTAGTCTTTGATATTAATGATTTTTATCCATCAATTAATGAAAACCTACTAAAAAACGCAATAACTTTTGCAGAGAAACATCTAAAAATAAATAGCGAACAAAAGAGATTTATACACCATGCAAGGAAATCATTATTATTTAGCAATGGAACTGCTTGGATTAAGAAAAAGGGAAGATTATTTGACGTCATCATGGGGGCCTATGATGGCGTGGAGATTTGCGAATTAGTGGGGATTTTTATTTTGCATCAAATCTCGCAGTTTTATGATAAAAGCAATTTCGGTATATATCGTGATGATGGACTAGATATGTTTAGGAACAAAAGTGGTCAGGAAATGGAGAGAATAAAGAAACATTTTGTACAAATTTTTAAAAATAATAATCTTCTTATCTCTATTAAATGTAATTTGAAAATAGTCAACTATCTCAATCTAACACTAAATCTTGACGATGGTTCTTTTCAACCATTTCGCAAATCAGATAGTATACTGAATTATATAAATACTAGTTCTAATCATCCACCGTGTGTAATAAAAAGTATTCCAAAAACTATTGAATTAAGATTATCAGTAGCATTGTCAAGTGAAGCAATTTTTAAAGAAAGTATTCCTCCTTATCAAGCCTTGAAAAAATCGGGTTACAATTGCGAACTTGCGTACCATCCAACTATAAAATCAACAAACGGCAACCATAAACGTAAGATAATTTGGTATAATCCTCCTTTCAGTGCAAATGTTGTTACAAAAATAGGTAAATGTTTTTTGAACCTCATCGACCTCCACTTCCCAGTTAACCACAGGCTTCGTAAAATATTTCATAGAAACACAATCAAAATTAGTTATTCTTGCATGCCAAATATAAAATCCATTATTAACTCTCACAACAAAAACATTTTGCATAACGAGGCAATTAATGAAACGAAATTCAAATGCACTGACAAATCCAATTGTCCAATGAAAAGCCGTTGCCTTTCCAACAAAATTGTTTATCAGGCCACCGTCTATTTGGACAATCCGGAATATAAAGAAAAAGTGTATTAGGACTTAGCGAAACATCTTTCAAAGCTCGGTATGCTAACCACTTAAAATCCTTTAATGCAGTTAGGTACAAGAACGATACAGAGCTATCAAAAGAGGTATGGAAATTAAAAGAAAAAAACTTCGCACCTTTTGTCAGATGGAATATTATTTAAAAATGCAAACCATACAACCCAGCATCAAGAGTTTATAACCTTTGTTTGAACGAGAAGTTTCAAACTTTAATGTACAAAGGAGATAACCTACTTAATACAAAGAGTGAAATGATCTCAAAGTGCAGGCACAAGAATAAGTTCCTTATTTCCTCATTTGATACCGAAGATTGATCCTGGTTGGTTCACTTTACGTTTACGTCACATTATACTTTTAAGATTTTGTTTTCATGGAGTCATTAGAACTCACGCCACCGTAATTATAAATGTAGTTTTAACGTTTAATTTTTAATTTTGTAATATATGGCTGATGATTGCCGTTAGGCATGAAACTTAAAGTTCCATAATAAAAGTTTTTTTTCTTTATCGTTTTTAATTATAATTATAAATCGCTCTGTTTTGAAATTTATATATAATCAAAATAAATTTCCTAAACATCGAGCACTTTTCAACGAACAAGAGCTTTGTATTATTTTAATACAACACTACATCAAACGTATATATATATATATATATATATATATATATATATATATATATATATATATATATATATATATATATATATATATATATATATATATATATATATTAAATATTAGCTATTAGCAGAATTTTTCAAGACCCAGAACAAATATGCTAAAATAAGAACAAAAGTTAAGTCACATGACAAAGCTTAAGCCTAGGTTCCAAAAGCTAAAAATTATTATATGAAATCTTTTCATTGCATTACCATTTTATACTTAATATTTTTGGGTGCGAGATAAAATTTTAGAAACAGATTGTTAATAAAAAATGAACTTAAAATAGAATAAAAAAAAAAAATATTTTAAAAATTTAAAAAAAAACAGTAATTTAAAAACATCATTAAAAAACGAAAACAAAAAAATAAAAACCTAACTCGGAAACTTATTGGAAAATAAAAAGGTCCAAATCTGATAAGTGTGACAAAAAAAAACAAACAAACAAACAAACAAAAAAAAAGCTAAAGAAATGAGAGAGTGAAAATTTCCCAAAATATTATTTAAAAAAAAAAACCTTCAAAAAAAAAAGAAAATATAATGAAGATTTACCTTCATACATGATAGTATCATTAGCGAAGTCATAGATTTAAACCTGTCAATTAAATGATAGTTAATGGCTAACCCAAAAATGAATTTTGCGCCTAAAGGAAAAGAAGGACTTTTTTTTGATCAAAAATCTTTTTTCCCTAGAAAACTCAGGATGTTATATTTTCGTTCTCTTAATGTTATCACATAGAGCAATAACTTGATACGCTTGAACGAGTAATCTGTATAATTTAAATGTAGCTGCTTGATCTACTTTTGTGGCTCAATGGTCTAGCGGTATGATTCTCGCTTTGGGTGCGAGAGGCCCCGGGTTCGAATCCCGGTTGAGCCCCTTAGATTTTGCTGCTTGTCATCAACATTCTGTTACAATTCTTAAATCTGACTTTTAGATATATGAGGCGAAAAATAAAACGAAAATCCCCTCGTAAGATTTCTTACAAGGTTTTTTATAAGCTAATCTTTTAAGGTTTCTCGTAAAGTTTTTAACAAGTGTTATAAATGGTCCCTAATATTAAGGTATAAAAATTCAGAGAAAATCGTTTTAGGGTTAAACCATTAAATGCTTGAATTATTATAGAGAATTATTAAATACCTATTGACAGTTTTAGACTGTTTTTGCTTTATGTACACCATTTACATAAAGAAAACTGGTTTTCAATGAACGTAATATAAAGATAGAACTTAATCTTAATTTCTAAGACAAAATCAAACGATTTTAAAATTATTTAGAGTTATTCTAACATAATAACTAATAAGTTAAAGACGTTATGGGGTCTCATTTAAAAAGCATCCACCATGAGCTTTTATTAAAAAGGAAATAAAAGCAGCTAATGTTAAAAAGTAAGAATTTATAGAATTTGAAGGACATTTGTGGTGAGACCCCTCTGGTAGTATGAAGATAAATACTTAAAAAGATTTAAAGTCATGATTTTTTTTGGCAAGAGCCAAATTTATCCTTTTAATTGTTGGAAACACAAGTATCAAAGGACACTAGGCTAGAGTCATTAGAAGAGTTTTCTAGAAGCATAGAGCAACCTTCTCAAAATTTGTCTTCGCAATAATTTTTTATTATGCAATTGAATTTCCTTTGCTTGTTATGGTGCTTCCAATATGCTTTGGAAAAATGCAGGTGTATCTCGTTTGCTTGTAAATAACTTTCCTAATTTAGTTATTTGTAGCAATCATCATTTAGAATTAGCTGTAGATGGTGTTGTGCATCATATTCTACCTATTTGTCACATGAAAACTTTTTTTGATGAGTTTTACACTAATAACAAAATGCAGACCTTAAAAAGAAGCTATATTAAGTCAATTTCATACTAAATATAAGAGTTATGCTGGATGCTTTAATAGAATTTGAAAATCTGAGAAATTACAAGACAGACTAATATCTCTACATGAGGTGCATCGACTAATTATTTTAAAACATCATTATTTTTCAAATAACCAGGGAATTTCAGAAACCCTATGTTATGATTGATGTATCCACCATAATAAGCAAAAAGTTTACTTTATAAATCAACTTGCGAGTAAAAATCCTAGAAATAAATGTTGTTAGTAATTTTTTTTTGAACTCATCAAATCGAGCAGCACAGGAGTTTCTACTATCGCAAATTCGTTTTTAAGTGTTTTACATGATCCTGGTCTTAACGATAATTTTTAATTACGCAATTGGATTTCCTTTGCTTGTGATAGTGCTTCATATACAATCAGCAAAAATGCAGGCATATTTTGTTTGCTTTTGAATAAATTTCCTACTTTGGTTATTTGTAATCATCGTTTAGAATCAGCTGTAAATGATGTTGTATTTACAGTTTGTTACACAAAGACGTTTTTTAATAAATTACATGCCATTTACAGTTCCTCTTCTAGAAACAAAACGGAACTGGAAAATGTTGCAATTCTTTTAAGTGTAAAGTTAAATTCAATTGAAAGCATTCTAGGCACAAGATGGGTACCATCCAGTCCACAATTCGTGATGGCTATTTGGAATAACTATGCAGTACTGTACCAACGCTTTCACGAAACTAGAATTGACGTAAACCGTAATGAGAGAGAAAGATATACGCAATAAAAAATTATGCGCAATATGCCGGCCTTAAATAGAAATCGTCAATTTCATATTTAACATGGGGCTTATGCTGGATGCATTAATTGAACTTGAACATCTTGCAGAGGCGCATCGGCTTATTGAAATATCATGTAAACCAATCAATGAAAAAAAACCCTGATGAGTTTTGTGCGCAAGCACAGAGTGCAGTAGAAAAACTTGAATTTAAGGTGTAAAAATTGCAAGTTGGTCAACTCCCCAAAAAATCAATCAAAAAGATTTTTTTTGTAAATTAAGTGAAAATATAGATTCTCGAATGTTTACAACTAAGAGCTGCTCTTTAGGAGAACAACAAAAAAAAAACAATCCCAACAGGCAAAAGTACAATATTCTCATAAATTGGAAAATGGAAAGTGGAAATTTTTGATAAACCAAAATTGATTTCAGAAAGTAATCCTTGATTTGGAGAAACTCAGATTTGAAAATTAGCTAACACCTTTAATATCTGTGGAATTACATATATGCAAAAGCTTTGAGAATACGTTGCCAGAGGGGACTAGAACAGATTTGCAAAACATCTCAAGTGTTTGGCTTAATGTGATTCATCATTTTCTACAATGAGTATTATCTTTTCCGTTCGAAGCTCGCTAACGATTCAAGCTAAATGATCATATTGTTAGTCAGCATACCCATGAGCAAATTTGCTCCAAAACACTGCGTCATGGATTGGTTTAAAAATGGACATAGCGATGTGAATTTCATAAATTGCGAGGCTGGTTTCTACTTCCAGCTCTATCAATAAAAACGAAATACGAAGGTTTCATATTCCAAATGTCTAAAAAAATGAATTTATACTTTAGCCATTTTTACTTTTTATTACATTACAATGCGAGCTGTGTATACAGCATAATGGCAAAGTACTGCTAAGATCAATTTCTTTTCCTGTTAAATGCAAAAGGGAGAAGATATGGAATTCCGTTGATAATATATTTTATAAGAGTTATAGAGATGTAAGAGATTTACTGTCACAGCAATTTAAGAACATGATTTACATGATTTAATACATGATAGCTACTCAATAGAATCTAATTATGAGAATAAATGAATAATGATAAGACAATCCTATTTTGCTTTGGTTACGCGAGTGTACTGTTTCATAAAATTAAAATTTTAATTCGAAAACTAAAGAAAGGAGCTTTTAAATCAAAAATCTTTTTGCTTAATAACACTCTTGATGTTACATTTTCTTGCTATTAATATTGTCAAATGAAGCTCAGTAAAGCATAAACTTGATACGCTTGAACGAATCCTCTTGAAAACTTAAATATAGATAAAAACCATTACACCATGGCTCAATGGTCTAGCGGTATGATTCTCGCTTTGGGTGCGAGAGGCCCCGGGTTCGAATCCCGGTTGAGCCCTTTCAGTTTTGCTGATTATCAACAGTCAATTTTTACAGCTCTGGAGACCTGATTTTCAGGTTTACGAAGATCATGTTATCTAGTTTTAATGTACATATGTGCTTTAAAAAATTGATTTACTTCAAAATTGATTGACAATAAATCACCAATAATTTTAAGGTATAAAATGACTTGTGGTGAACAAATTTTTTAGATTTATATCATGCATTAACTTTGAAAAAATATTGAAAAATGACAAAATTAGAAACGTCCTTTAGAGATATTTAGAGATAATTAAAAGGCCGAAAGACCAATAAACTATATGCATTATATGTTACTAAGTGGTCTAATTTTCCTGTATGCAGTTATTTTAAGAACGGAGATTTTTTGAGTGTGGTAATTTTATTTAGTCTTTGGGGAATCTTTTTGGTTACGTTTGGTTACATTAAGGTGTGTGGGTGTCGGGCTGCCATTAATACTTGGTGGGTATGTGTGGTTTGTCTATAGCTCGATTATAGTTCGTGTAAAGGTAGACTTCTGCCGTTAGCTTAAGTAACGCTTAAAAACAAAAACTTAATTCAATTTTTAAAATCTTCATTTATTACATTTCAATATTTCATGATAATTCTCACTCGTAATATAAATGAAATAATAATGATACTTACTAATAGTTCTTCACTTTTCACTTAATGAATATTCTCAAATATTTAATTCGTATATATATTCTTTAAATATTTACAAATACATATGCAGTAATATGCAGTTAAAATAAAATAATATGCAATTAATGTAGAGTAATATGCTGTTAATATAGAATAATATAAAATTAAAAGCCATGGAAATTATTCTCTTACCACCTTTGGAATCAAGGGCAAAATGTCGTTTTATATTAGAACTATTTTTACTTCAAAGATTTCTTTTTCTCTTTGAAAAACTTCCATTTACTTCTTTACCTCTTCTTTCAAAACGTCTTTTCTCTTTTTCTAAAAAATCTCTTCTTCGAAATCTCCCAAAAACTCTCTTAACACTTCTTCCACAAAATTTTCCTCAAAAATTTGTTTTGATTTTCTTATTAAAATCTTCCCATAAAAATTCTTTCTAAAAATCCTCGGAAAATTCTGTACGATTTTCTCAACCGTTCTTTTTCTACGTTTCACCAGATGTTTCTTAACACGTTAACTGCCGCATGTAGAGCCGGCGGCCAACAACAGCATATTTTGATAAGCCACTCCACGTTTTACTACGGTATGTGCCATACGCCGATGCGTTCGTTTATTTACAAATGCACGTGCATGGTTAAAGTTGTATTAGGCAAATTTTAGATTTGTTGAATTGTTTTTATTCATACGTGTTTAAGGTGTTAAAAAAGTGTGCACAACTTTTGAACTATATATTGTCAGTGTAGAATTTTTATAAATATTAAAAATAATGATCTATATTTTTATTCTTCCGTGTGTAAATAAGCAAACTCAACAGTTTGTGGATTTACACCCGTCCTGTTTTTAGAGCGAAACTTTTTTTCTTTTCTTTTTTTCTTTTTATTAGATTTAACAAATTAATTTTACTTAATTCTAAAATTAAAATATTTAGAAAGTATTGCTTATTCCAATAAAAGACCATTAACTCAAAATGAGTTGCGACGAAATGATTTCTGAAGAAAATGAAGAAAACGAAGAAAACATATTTGATGGTGATGACAGCGTAGATGATCCAAGTTTTGAAAGCGATTTTTCTGATTCTTCCGAAATTTCTTCTGAAAACTTGATTGATGATGTAGAAGAAGACGAAGAGGAAGATAACAGTAACCAACTAGATTCTAGATGGACAGAAGCAAATGGTGAAAATCAGCAAGTTTTTCAATTTGATGTGTTTGTAGTATTGAATTTGGATTTATCGAAAATTATGGAATCATTTGTTTATTTACTTTTTTTGTAACAAAAGACCTATTATGGAAAACTACGGAATCATTTGCTTATTTACTTTTTTGTAACAAAAGACCTATCAGAATTGATGAACTGAGACAAATCGAAAGACCTATCAGAATTGATGATTACTGAGACAAATCGAAATGCTACACAAGTACTGGAAAAAAATAATATAAAACGAAAAAGTTGACTTGTCAACTGGAAACCAATTGATGTAACAGAAATGAAGCATTTTTTGGGAATATTACTTTATATGGGATTTGTTCGTCGAAGCCTAAAAACAATGTTGCACCTTCAATCATGTCAAGGAACAGGTTTCAATCTCTTTTTTCAATTTTGGCATGTTGGTGATAATGAAGACCCAGAGGCAGCAAATAATCGTCTTCACAAAGTTGCTTCATTAATTTCCCATTTCAATTTAAAATACAAAGGTATGTTATTTGTCTCAGTTGAAAACATAACAAACATAAAGATGAAAATTATGTCTTTTTACCTTTTTAAAAACTGCCATGAAAATTGAAAGAAATTGAAATCCTTTATCATCGTATTGGTTTTTGTGGAAAATTACCGAATCTAAGTTTTAACGATTAAAATGTTGTAAGAATGAGCTCACTTTAATATATTACAAAATTTAATTTGAAATTTACTTGAATTTAATTGAAATTTACCAAACGTTTTTAGCGGTTTGATCTTTGTAATTTTTACATGGTTCTAAAAGTTTGCACATAATACCAAACTTTATTTTTGAATTACAACAAAGCTTCTGGGTACCTTCACGTCAAGTTAACCAGACTATGTCACTATATATTTCAGAATTGCTTGGTTTTCTAAAATTCTGAAAGAAATTATTGCTACTAAAAAAATTAGAAAACTTGAACATCCATGTCCAATAGATTGCGGGAATATTATTTATTAAGGTTTATCACCACATTTCAATCTCAATCCGCTCTTGCAGTAAAAAAAATGATTTTTTTTTCTTCTATCAATAGCTTTGTAAGTTCTCCGATTAGCAGAACGTTGTATCTTAGTGAATTTGAATCTGTTAAAATTTCTGTAGTTGCAAAGGAAGAAATAAAAAAAGGCGAAACAGTTTTAGTTTTTTTCAATATTTAAACTTATGTTTTAACAAACTCAGCAGCCACCTGCTGTAGCTGAAAAATATGATATATTATATATCATCTACTTTAGCTGAAAATAGTAACTGCGTAAGTGGTCAAAGTGGATGCATAATCTTGACTTCTACGTCTTTTTCAACAAAATTACTTTCTTACATCATTCCAATCCAATAAAAATAACCAATATAAACAAAATATCATTACGTTTCAATCAATAGATTTTAATTTTGGACTGCTTTTTTTCACACTTTTAATATGCTTATGTAAAACATGCTTGAACTGTGATTTATTCAGTTCTATCAGTTGTTTACTAATGGTCTATTGAAATTTCCATTTTATTATCAAAGTCAAATAGTTCTAAATCCCGGAATACGTTTAAAACATTTAATCTTGGGCGGCTTTGTATCATGCACTCTTTGTGATTTAGGTTGCATATTAGCTTTGAAATCAACTCTTTAAGGCTGCTGAGCACAAGACGTTTTTTAGTAGACGTTATTTAGTAGCATAGTTTCTGGACTAAAGCTCTGTAAGCTATTCAGTTTTGGTACTTCTGCATGAGCTTTTTACCATTGCTTTTTCTAGACGTTTTAATTGTCTTTCCATAGTTATTTTTACATAATTGGTGTCGAGGGATAATATTATTGCTTTTTAAATTGTTAATTTATGACAAGCATCACTTAAAATTTTATAAAAAATTTATGAATCCATTTTTGGAAATACTTTTTCCAAACTTATAAACGCATCATTCAAAAACTTTATTTCAGAAATTTTCGTGACTTTAAACTCTAAACTACTTTTTGCGATTGCTTGAATCCAGTCAAATTACAAACTTATGACCTTATGTAGCATAACTTCAGTTAAATGTGGATAAAAAAAATTAAATTTTATAGAATAACTTTATCAAGTTAATAAGGAAAGGGACAACCTGTGGCAGTTACACCACAATATAAGTTATTTAAAAACAATGTAACAATTTCAGTTACCCTTCAATATACAACTTAGTATATTAGCGGCCTTTTATAGGTAAATAAAAATGCAATCAAAATTGCAAAATTTTTTTGCCTGCTCAAGTCAACAATAACTTTTATAACATCAAAGAAGTGTGAGGAGGGAAAATGAGAAAACCGTGAGTTTTCACCCGACTGAAGCATATAACATTCGAACGATGAAAAGAGTGAGTCAACCAAAATACCAGGTGTAAAACACAAATTCAATGAGTGAGTAACATCATTAATGTTGAAAACTGTTTTCATAAACACGATTAGAAATACAATGATATTAATTTAATTAGTTCTCGAAAGTTCTATAACCCTTCTGAGACAAAGACTAATAAAAAGAAAACTTGTAAAAACCTGTCATATAAATAAATGATTAAGCAAAAAAGAAGAAAAGTGAAAAATAACAACTAAAAGACGTACACATGGAGACTTATTCAACCTGTCATGATAGATAAATGATGTATGAGTAAGGCAACGATAAACAACCAAAAATTATAAAAAGAAGAGAGACGAAGACGAAAAAGAGAGGAGGAGAGGAGGAGAAGAAGATATTAGGAGAAAAGAGTTTAAAGAGATTTAGTGAAATTCTCCTTGAGAGAATCTGATGAGAAAATAATTTTAAGAGATGTTAAAAAGGATTTTATGAGAAAAAAGAGTTTTGAAGATTTAATGAGAAACTTATGAAAATAATTTATGGAAAATTTAAGAGAACTTTATGAGAAGAGTTGGTAAGAAAATATTTGAGTAACTTTCAATATGCGTTATTATGAGTATTAATGTACCGTTATATGTATGAGTTAATATTAAGAGAATAAATATATTAATGAGAAATAATTGAAATTATTGATTAAGGAAAATAGATAAGAGAAGAAAAACCAGTCGTAAGTATTTTAATTTGTATATTGATTAAGGCAATATCAGTATTAGAAATTTGATTATTGTTTTACGCGTTAACAATTGTAAAAAAAAAAAAAAAAAAAAAAGTCAGATGCTTCTATCGCGCTTTTACCATATCTGCGTTACACACTGACAGTCCTACCCCACATTCTAACACTCTCTATATTTGCGCTACCATTACAAATACATAGAACCAACCACCACACTCATCATAATCTGCGACTAGCAACTCGCACCACTCAAATAAATAAATAAAACATAGAACAAAATAAAACAAATTAAATAAAATCCACTGCTCTCACAGAAGGCAGGCAAATAATTAACTTTAAATATTGAAACTAAAAACGTAATATTTTTTATTTTTTCCCTTACAATTTAAGCAATTTTAATACATTCCTCGCCCTCAATTTCACTTTGATACAACGTTCTGCTTATAATAGAACTTATAAAGTTATCGATAAAATTACAAAAAACATTTTTTACGGCAAGAGGGTGTCGAGACGTTAATGTCACGGAAAACATTAAAAAAGAAAATCTCCGAAACCACTTTGAACTGGATGTTCAAAATTGTTTTCTTGTAATATGAATGAGAATTCTCTGGAGAATTTAATTTAAAAGAAATTTGCTTTTTTTTTTTTTTTTTTTTTAAGTTTAAGGCCAACTTTGCACTTTTTTTGTTTAAGTTTAAGGCCAACTCTGCACGTTTTTTTTTTTCTAGTTTAAGGTCAACTCTGCATGTTTTGGCTCCGAATCCTTAACATATAGCACGAAACAACAAAACTAACAAAATATAACAAAAGAACCAACAACTGTTAAGAGAAATAATTGACACCTTTTTCGAAGAATAAACAACACACACTGTTACTTAACAAAATCCTATCATGAGAATTTCTCTTAAATAAATTATGCTGAAATGCTGAGAAACACTTGCTTTCCTTGGGTACGCGAGAGCACTATTTTGCAAGATTAAATCAGACATCGTTTCCAAATGACAATTGAGAATTGTTCATTTTAGGAATAGAAGAGATTTTTTAAAATTGAAAAAAAAAAGCTTTTAAAAACAAAAATTTCTTTGCCCTGTAAAACTCAGGATCGTATAAATGTTGATCAATGCTTGCCAACTCGGCTAAAAATCCATATATTTAAGTGGAATTGTCTGTAAATTGCATTATGGGATATCTTGCGGGACCATATTCTAAACATAATATTTTATAACACACTGTTGTTTACTTTATATATATATACGAGGTGGGTTCAAAAAATACCCGGAATTTTCGTTTTTTCGAAAAAGTATTTATTTATTCGTCTACATTAATGTTGTCTCCTTCAAAGTAGTCCCCATTAGATACTATGCACTTGTGCCAGCGCTTCTGCCAATCCTTGAAGCACTTCTCAAACTCGATCTTTGGGATAGCCTTTAGTTCACTCAGCGATGCGCTTTTAACGTCATCTATGCTTATGAAACGACGGCCTTTTAAGTTTTTCTTCATTTTTGGGAATAAGAAAAAGTCAAACGGAGCCATATCTGGTGAATATGGAGGTTGGGGCATGACCACGGTATTGTTTTTGGCCAAAAAATTACGAACAAGCAACGACGAGTGAGCAGGTGCATTATCGTGGTGCAAAAGCCATGAATTGTTTTGCCATAAATCGGGGCGTTTTTTTCGGATTGCTTCACGTAAACGTCGCATAACTTCAAGATAATACTCCTTATTAACCGTACGACCTTGTGGTGAGAACTCATGATGAACTACGCCATTATAATCGAAGAAAACAGTGAGCAAAACCTTAACATTTGATCGAACTTGACGTGCTTTTTTCGGTCTTGGTGATTCAGGGTGCTTCCATTGTGACGATTGTACTTTGGTTTCGACGTCATAAACGTACACCCATGTTTTATCACCAGTTATGACCCTTTCAAGCAAACTTGGATTGTCATTGACGTAATTAGTAGCTCCTGAGCGATGTTCATGCGATTGTTTTTTTGGTCGAAATTCAGCAGTTTTGGAATGAATTTTGCTGCCACTCGTTTCATGCCCAAAACATTTGAAAAAGTGTTATGACATGAGCCAACTTCATCAGCAACTTCTCTTATTGTGATTCGGCGATCATTCATAACCATTTTTTCCACTTTTTTCACGTTTTCATCGATTATTGACGTGCTGGATCGACCGGAGCGTTTTTCATCTTCAACGTCTTCGCGGCCATCTTGGAAACGCTTAAACCACTCGTAAACACTTGTTTTTTTCATAGCAGACTCACCATAGGCTTTTTGTAACATTTCACACACTTTGTTACACTTTATTTCATTTTTAACGCAAAATTTAATACAAATTCTTTGACTCTTAAATTCTTCCATTTTTTAAACAAGCAAAAATCGCCGAGCTCATAAAAACACGTCGAACCTTAGCGACTACTACAGACAAAGTAAACAATGAATATAGCTGAGCTTTTTATCATACTTTAGGGGCATGTATACCAACACAAAAAAAAAAAAAATGCTGACAATCGGACTCTTTAAACCCGGGAAAATTAAAAATTCCGGGTATTTTTTGAACATATATAAATAATTATATAAAATAGTTTTAATAATAGATATAATAATATTAAATATACCATCCTTTTGTTCAGCCATCAATTGTGCAAACAAGCGAGGAAAGAACGTTGGACTTTTAAGGATAAACTTTTAGCTGTGAAGATTATGTATTGCAGTCCACAAGCTTTCAAAATGCTTAGAACAGTTTTTTCATTACCTCTTCGAAGAACGATTTTAATGATTTTTGAAAAATCTTTCGGGAACCTGGATTTTCCAATAAGGTTATGACTTTATTAAAAATGAGAATACACACCATGACAGAATTGGAACGGAAGTCTAGCCTTGTTTTGATTTTGACAAAAATAGTGACAAGGTCATTGGAATTCAATCTAATGGCAAACAAGTGGACCAAATTCTTGTATTGATGGTCTGTAGCAATAAAATGGGAACAACCTATTGTTTGCTTTTATTTTAATAATCCCATGTGTTATTTAATACTGGTTATTTTTTACAAAACTTGTCTCACGAAATGGAAACTGATTTTCTAACATAAATGAAACTCACCTGTCCGGAGAGCCTCAAAACATAAAAGTCATGCTCAAAAAGTTATACCAATTGGGTTTGGTAGCACATACATCCATGTTTCAAAAAATAAAAAAATTGAAATCATCTGCCAACGTCCAAGGAAAAAAAATGACTTTGAATTTTCACATGTTATTGGCTCCTTTCTTAAAGGCATAAGGAAGAAAAGATGATACTTATTTATGAATACCTATAAAATTTGATTGATAACCACTAGAAAAAATAAAATTTGATAAAAAAAACAAAAACAAAATAAACAAGATGAAACTAGATTGCTTTTACTGTAAATCCATTTTAAATTGCATAAACCTAGAGGTATCTTTACCTACTAATTCGCTTTCTCTTAAAAGTCAAGTGTTTTAAACGTTTTTTTAAGCCTATATTTTTTGAATAGCTAGGTCCATTTTATTGCTTAGTACTTAATGTTACAGTGTTACATATTTATGTCATTTAATAGTGAAATAAAGAAGCAGTGAAAACATAAATTTTTTTATTAGTTGCTGACAATAAAATATCAAATGAAAGCAAAAACAAGTACTTTTTGCAATTTTAACTTTATTTGGACTCTTTCAAAAGACCCAATAGTGCCAAATCTCACAAAGTGTAGAAATGGAATGTGTGGAACGTGTAGAAATCAACTTAGAAGGGTTGAAAGAGGAGTATCTGTCAAGCTGCTTACTCTTTACAATTATCAAACTATCAATGTCAAGACTGTGAAAAGAGGTTCCAACTGTAATTCTACAACTTCAAATCCCACAAATCCCCTGAAAAGATTTTCAGATTGTTTGTCACCACAAACAATCTGAAAATCTTTTAACTTCTTTAAATTTAAACCTTAGAGAAATTTCAACAGAACACTTGTTTCCCTCAGTAACTTAAATTTTGTATCTTTCCTGTTTTTAATAGTCCCATTTTGTCTGTTCTAAGATTACATTTCATAACAAGGCTTTTTAAAATTTGTCTTTAGGAGCATCATGTTCAAAATCAACAACTGCAGAAAAGTATAATTTAAGTGCCCAAGACCTGGTGCAAATTTAGCAAGCTACAAGCATGTCTGATATTGGAGTCAAAAAACATGCAACAACACTAAATTTGGTTTACAAGTCGCCTCTTTTTGAGCCAAACTATCGAGCAAATTTTCATGATGCAGGGTTGCAACTTGCAAATTTTTTTACAAAAACTACTCTTGCATCATCAGGCGAAAAAAAGCCACACAGAGTACACAGTTGTTCACTGCAAAAACGTCTCTAACTTTCTATCAAAAATTTCACTTATGAGACAAATTCAAGCAGGTCATCTCATGAAACTTGGGATTGAAGGAGTCGAGGCTTCCTAAAGCTTACAGTAAGTCTTCAAAGAATGAATGATGAAGATGATTCAAGCAGCCCACCTTCAAAAGAAATTGTCACCTCTCGAGCTCTAAAAGACAGTGAAGTTAAAAAGCAACTTCTAATTGCAGTTGCAGAGGATCTACATGAGAATTACAGCAACATCAAAAACTTTATTGAGCTTGTTCAACCAAGAAATGTAGACTTTGTGGTCTCTTGCGACTTGAAAGTTGCTAACATTTTATGTGGTTTGCAATGTCACTCTAGCTCACATCCATGTCTATACTGTGATATTGAAGTAAAGAACTTAGCTGAAAAAGGTGCGCTCAGGACGCTGTCTGACCTTCAAAATTGTTAAACAGACTTTCTTTCAAAAAGTGGTTACATTAGTAGGGCAAAGTCTTTAAACAATGTTGTCCATAAACCGCTTCGATAAGTTGATGCAAGCCAATTCATTTTCGAACTAATTCCCCCAATGGAACTTCATCTGCTTGTTGGGATAGTAAATCACTTGTTTAAAGCATTAAAAGAAGTATTGCCAGAAGCAGATGAGTGCCCAAAGACTCAACATCACAATCCAACCATATCATGGCGGACATGCTGAAATTAAACTTCAAAACCTTCTTGATCGCTAGTGATCGACCGGAATTCGGTTCGGATCCGGTTTCTGGCAAAAATTACGACCGGAACCGAAATTCCGGTTCCGATTCCGGGTATTTATAAGATTTCGGTTCCGGCCGTATTTGCAAAATTTAATTACTATGACATTAAAATAAATAAATCAAACTTTGATTTTTGTTAAAATTCTAGGTAATGGCTGGGTTCCTCTGAGAAGATTTGCTGTTCCAGTATGGTCTCCTTATATGAAAGGAGACTGTAATGCAGTTGAAAAAATACAACGTAGAGTAACTAAACTTGTTTTATCAATTAGTTGCCTCAAATATGAAGATCGGCTCATTGCCTTAGGCTTGACAACGCTAACTAAAAGAAGAAAAAGGGGAGATTTAATTCAACTATACAAACTTATGCATGGTATTGAAAAGATAAACAGTAGAAAATGTTTTCCACTTGTTAATAACTGTTTGCGAGGAAACTGTTTTAAATACCATAAAGAATTTGCTTACACCCTTCAAGAGAACATTTCTTTTTTAATAGAACTGCAAATGCATGGAATTTACTTCCGACTAAAATTGTTACAGCGAAATCGGTTAAATGTTTTAAAGGAGCTCTTGATTGCTGGTTGAGCAGCAATCAAGCATAACTGCTGTCATAGTGTGCATGATAACACACTCACTGGCTTAGTCCAGCACAGCATGAAATTAGGGACTTCAGTCACGTGACTTTTTCCGTGTCGCAAGTTCATCATATAAATAAACGCGATTTTTTCGGCAACTTTTTCGGCTAGCTATCTAATTTCAAACCAAATTGCCCGTTGTATACCTTTAGCAAATGTTAAATAAAAATGTTGTTCTGTGAAGTTCATTCTTTGAAGTTCCTTAAAAAAGATGCCAGAAAATTTTTCAAGTCGTTTTCTTCATAGTTATGTTAATTTACACATTTTGACAAGTAAATATGCTGACTTACATTGCTTTTTTGGCATTCTAGCACCTCAAAAAAGAATATTAAGCTTATTATACAATAGTATTTGATATTAGTTTTTATAACCATTTGCTTTTTATATCTGGACTTATCAATTTAAAAAATACACTTTCCATCAGTTTTTCGATCTTTTCCTAGACGCCTTTATGGTATTCCGTTTAACCTATATAGTTAGTTATCTACATGGATATTTAGTAAGCGCTTATTTATGTGACTTTGATATATAATTAGTTTTTTATATCTAGCTGTTTGAAATGCAGAATAGAGATCTGTATTTCTGGTATCAAAATTTAGAAGACAAAAGCTTACCCAATGTGTGCACAGTTTTTAGACAACACTTTTTTTCCAGTTTCCAAATTGCTAAAAATGACCTTACTTTGTTTTCGAAAATAAAAAGAGTGATTCAAAAAGTTAGGTTGCTCACTAAAAAAACAGAAAGAAGAATTTTTGCTTTTAAATTTTATACCACCATTATGTGAAACAAATGTTCAACCATTTTTACAATCAACGTCATCTGAAAAAGAAAAAAATCTTGTGAAAGACCTACATCTCAAAATCAAAATTAAAACTCTAAAGCGCAAAGTTGAAGAAATCGACAGTTTTAAAAAAGTTTCTGAAAACTACTGTAACCAGTTGAATGGTCTTGAAAGTGAAAAAAAAACAACTTAAATTAGCTGTAAAAACCAGAAATGGAGAGAAATTAGAATTTATAAGACAAGCCATGCAGTGTAAAGCACTATATACAGCAACAAACAAAAGCTTGTTGAGTCTAGAAAAAAGTTTACCACATTGAAACTAAAGAATAAAACAAACAAAATTCGAAATTTAAACAAGAAGATTGTTTATCGAGATATAAAGTTAAAAAAACAATTATGAGATTGTTTTTCAAATTGATGCATTAAAAGCACAATTTGAAAAACAATCTCAAACTTTAAATATGGAATTCAAAAAATGCTAGAAAATAGTAATGCAAAAATTGAAATGTTGAGTCAAGAAAAAAGAAATCTCAAAAAGAAATTAAGTCGTGTAAAAAATAATTTAAGTAAAACAAAGGAAACAATTTCCTTCTCGTCAATTGAAAATCTCACTTTTTTAAAGTCGGAAGTTAAAGAACTTAGTGCAAAAGTTGATTCATTAAACAAAGAAAATATTCATTTAAATGTTCTTTTAGAATTGTTGGAAGATGAGGAAATTGTAACATTTGAAAGAGGACGTTATTCGAATGATATTCGAGAAGTTATCATGGAGCTGTTATCATTAAATGTCAGTATGAACAAGGTCAATGATGTTATTAAAATTGTTTTAAAGAAACTTGCAAAAAAAGGAATTACAAAACTTCCCTCATTAGGTACAAGATCTAGATTTATGTCAGAAGCTTTAATTCTTGCACAACTTCAAGTATTAGAAGAAATGTTACATAATATTGAAAAAGACACAGGAAACTGTTTACATGGAGATGGAACAACCAAATATTACAGACATTATTAAAACTTTCAGTTGACTACCAAAAGCGGTAGAATGCTATCATTTGGACTATCAGAAATGGCCTCTGGGGATGCTGCATCAATTTTGAGTTCTTTAACAGAAATGTTATATGATATTTGTGATATTCTAGACACAAAGGACAGGGAAAAAAACTTTGCAAAGTTAATTTGTTCATTCAAAACAACTATGTCAGATTTAGGTTCTGTCAATCCACTGTTTAACAGTTAGTTCAAAGAAATGAGGGAGCTATTGTTACCAAAAGTTATAGAACATTGGGATAGTTTAACAATTGAACAGAAAAATGAATTTAAGGATATGTCAAACTTTTTTTGCAAGTTACATCTTTTAACAAACTTTGCAACTGAGACAGATAAAGTACTGGATTCATTTGAAAAAATTGCTCTGAGTGATGCTCATGAAAACACTTTTGCATTTAAAACTTTTGAATCTGGGGTTGCAAGACTGATACGCACTGCATGTAAAGCATTCCACAAACGAGGTAGTGATGAAGCTGGTGTGGCAGGATATTTCAATTCTTTTCTCATTGGAAAAGGTGAAGACAAGTGTATGTTTGCTCCTTTTATAGGCAATAGATTTAACATTTTGTTTTATAATGGGGCTGCACTGTATTATCATTCTAAATCTATTAAAGAATTTTTGTGTCAATGGCGAAATCCTAATAATATACTGAAGGCAGTTAAGGAAGATATATCAAATATATTATTTTTAGCTGAATCTCGTGCACTAGGTATTTTTGATAAGCTTATTACTGGTCCTCTTTGGAGACTTATTGAAGAAAAGAAAAACATTCTTAGCATGAATAAGTATTTATTTCGTTTAAAAATGAAATTGTCAGATCTTTGCAAAGATGCTTCTCCAATGCTCAATGCAACACCTGTATTTGACCCAAGAGATGTTAAAATACATAAAGATAAACTTTATGAAAAATTATTTGAGGATACTGGCAATATAGAATTTGATGTCTTGGTGCAACAGTCATTAGAAATAATTTCCCATGCATTTCTAATAATACTTGAAAGACAAGTAGGGATGGCACTTTTACTTACTTTTTTTTTACTTACTCAAGTAAGTAAGCCTTTATGAAAAAGTAAATTGCGTATGTAATTGTAAGCGTTCAAAAAAAACTTAAATTTACTTTTAAAAGTAATTTACTTTTCTAAAACAATTTTTATTTTGTAAAGAAAGGTGAATTTACTTTCAAATGTAAGTTATATGTAAGTAGATTATATAAAAAAGTAATTTACATTTACATTTAAAATTGAGTTACATGGAAAAGTAATTTACTTTTAAATTTAAAAGTTAATTACTTTTTTAAAACTGCATTAAATAATACAATTTTACCTCGAAATGTAACTTACTTTTACATTTAAAAAGAATTTATTTTTAAAAAAATTATATTATAGTAATTGTAAAAAAAAAAAAGCATTTTAAAATACATTATAAAAAAGTTACATGCAATCAAATGTAAATAAAATTTGCTTATATTATAAGTTTTCCTAAGTAGACATGTGTTATTTTATAACTAAAATGAAATGGCTATTAAAAGTAAATTACATAAAATTACTTTTGATTACTTAAGTTTACATTTTAAGTAACTTTTAGTTACAATTAAAAGTAATCTATACTTAAAAAGTAAGTAAATTTACTTTTGGTCAACATTTTCTCTGAAAGGATATTGTATGAGAGAGTAAAATGCAGTGAAACAAAACTTGCAGTAAAGCATAGTTAATTTAATTTGGGGCAACAACTGGTCTGAACGGATTTAGACTTTTTTTTCCCTGTGAACCTTTAAAATATCAATAACCGACTCCGATCCATGATTATATTGGCAATTAAAACCATTCCTAGCGCCGGAACAATTTCGCATTTGCTTTGAAACCATTGTTAGACCCTGGTTAAAAAAAAAGTTCAATTCCTGGCCAACATGGAAATATTTTACTAGTCTTAAGCTGGAACAGTTATCTTTTTGAAAATTTTCAATGACGGAACGTATGGAATTTAGACGGTATCAAGAAAAATATCCTCCTAAAAAATGCCTCCCAAGAAAAATGCTTAAATAGTTTTTTTTTATATACTTAGATACGCTTTACTGTCATTTTATCTTTGTATCAGCTTTTTTCCTGATACCGCTACTACTACAATATGCGGATTCTGGCTCATTGATACTTTTCCATACTTAAGGAATTCAAGATGGTGTTGTGTTTTTAAAATGTAAAAATGTTATTAGATTTCCATCTCATTGTTAATATCATGCCGGAACCTGCAAAGAAGTATAAAACTGTATCTTTTTCGTAATTTATTCTAGACCAAAGAGTTTATCATAATCCATAAATGTAAAGCACGGTTTTAGTTTGTAGTGTCCAATGCCTAGGGTATGAATTCCGTCTTGTAAGATGTGTCTTTTGTCGTCGTTAGCGCTGAGAGCGACTTTGTTGATTTCTTCGGTGTAAATGTTATGTTCATGTGATCGGAAGACGTTCATGGTTGCAAGCTTTTCCATCTTAATCATTAAGCAGTCGTAATAATCTTGATGAGTGATGTGTTTTTTGAATATTCTCCATGGTTTGTTATTTTTAAAAAAAATTTATTCTTTAAAAATTAAACCACAAGGTATTGATAACTTCTTGAAAGTCAAGACCTTCATCCAATTTTTTTAAGACGTAAAGACACAAGTGACCACAATAAGACGTGTTACCAAATTGCACTCTTTCACTGTTATAATAAACCGGGCTTTTCAAGTATTTAGTCAATTCAACAAGAGGAGGCTGAGCATAAGAGTCAAAGCTGTATTTTTTGTCAACGTCTTTATACCAGCACACCCAATGAAATCCATCTGTACTAGAATCTCCTGTGTTGACAATTCCACATTCTTTTTTCATTGACTTTTTTGGTAACTCATCCCTCACAAAAACACCTCTAAAGTTTTTCAATTTTAACTGTTTAGTAGCCTTTATCAATTGAAAGTTAGTTAAAGCCTCATTGGGTAAAACAATTCCTTCTACGTCAATCCATTGAAAGTCGATCATTTTTTTAATTTCTTAAAAAGTTTATCCGAATTTTTTTAACAAGCGATTTTCATAGAATAGCGCCTAAAAAGGGTATACTATTAAAGGGTGAGTTAGGTCCGAGCAATAATCCAGATCCAATAGATTGATAGCCTTTTCCATTTTTAACAAAGAGTCCATCACCGTGAACATTTTTAGTCCATGGGGTGATAAACAATCCTTCTCCACCTAAAGTTTTTATCTTCATTCCATTTCCATTTTTGCTCATGTAAAAAAGACCTCGCCCAGCAATTTTATCAACCATAGCAGAGCCAGCAGAAGAGCCTACACCTGCTAACAATCCGGTGGCTAGAGCAGGGACTACTTTTGTGGCAAGAGTGCTACCTATCATACCTAATAACGGTAAAAGAGCTCCGATGAATCCGCCTTCAATGGTTGAGTTGTATGCAATTTGTCTTTTGCTCAATTTAAGAGTGACTCCTTTACCAGATTCATACGCTTTTCTAATTTTGTTCAATTGCGCATTAGTGATAGCGAGAACATGTTTACCGTTCAAGTCTTGATGAGAAAGCTTAATGCTAGTATCGGTTTTATCATGCATAGCTTTTTTAATTTTATCAGATTGACTCTGTGAGATGTTAATTTTGATGTTTTGATAATTGCTCATTTTTTATGTATTAAAAATTATTTATTTCACTTCTCGAATATGATATCGTATTGTAATATCCTCTCCACGAAAATCAACCAAATCTCCATTCTGATCAATGATACGAGTAACCATTGTTGAAATTTCAAACAGTTTAACAGGAAGATAAATCAAATGCATTGGTCTCTCGATGATTTTATAGCCTGGACTAACATTTGGATAAAAGGAGTAAATGCAATTTAATTGGGTTCCATTAATATAGGATGATCCGATAACGTTGTTAACGATTCTGATGGTGTTAATGCTTGAAATTCTAACGATATGATCCGACTCGTATTCGGAATTGGAATTTAATTTTCTTTTAGTAAACCCTAAAACTGAAGAGATGCTATTCTCCACGTTAAAGTCAATCAAATAATTCAAAGCAAGTTTAATGGTTGATTTTAAAGTATTAAGATTGATTCCAATTTGAAGGTTGTTTGGAGAGTAATTAATTTTATTTGCAATAATATAACTTCCACGTTGAGCTGTTTTTATTGTGTTTAAAATAGACCTTTGCAAATACTCATTGATGTCTTTAATGTCATAGCTTCCTGATGGAATGATAATGTTCTCCCAATGAGCTCCATTGTTCATGCTGTATTTGAAATAATTGTTTTTACTGCTTACATTTGGAATGCTGTTGTAAGTTTCAAGACCGAGAAAAGCCATTTCATAACTTTTTCCTTCGTCAAAAACGATTTTATCTAAAAATTCAGTGGTGATAACACTTGATTTTCCATCTACATCGATGATTATACCTGTCATTTTTTAAATAATAATTATTTTTTAAATTGTTTTAGAAAAATAAAAAATCATCAAACCCGCTTCGATATTTTCCGCAATCCTTTTTCGAGGATAAATCAATGACGGCAAATCCGTGAGGTTCATTCCAGCAATGATTGCAAAACTTTTTAAATTCTTCTATTTTCATATCACAGGAAACGTGATCTTGATAAATGTGATTAACGCTTTTTTGGTCTTGTTTAAAGAGACAAATAAAGTTAGCATTTTCTCTGATGGTATGTCTTGGAATCTCGAAATAGTTTTGAGCGAGATAAAAGCAGTCAACGTTAGAATGTCTTCCTCGGATATAATATTTTTCACACTTGTTTTGATTGGTCAATTGCAAATCATCAAAGATCATTAAATTGTTTTTAGATGAATCAAGATCTTCTGGTTCCGGAACATCGTCTGCTGTTTCGAAAAATTGACATTCCATATCATAATTGTCAGAATATTTTTTTGAAAGATCGTTAATAACATCTTCATGGATTAAATTCAATTTTTCCATTTCGTCTTGTACATCATCCGTTAACAAATCAACAATATCCTTTTTAGGAAGTTTATTTTCGAATGATCTTCTGAGTATTTTGTATTCGGGTTGGAAAAAGGATTTTCCAAACACTTGCAAGCGGTTATAATCGAGCCATCCAGGTCTTAAAAGTAAATTGAGTAGCAGCGTCGTTTTTCCACAACCTGATTTTCCAATAATGATTCCTCGAATGCTTCTCGGTAAAAGCTTGCTGTTGTTTCTTTTGGTTTTCCCAATTTTACACGACAATTTCATCACTTCCATATTTTTTATATTAAAAAAGTTTTTATATATGTTAAAATGTACTGCGTTAAATGCAAAAGAGAGACTGAAACCATTCACTTGAAAAACGAGATCACAAAAAACAACAGACCTATGTTGAAAGGGACTTGCAACTCTTGTGGGATAACAAAATGCAAGTTTGTTTCTTCGCATACGCCCAAAGGATCATCTTCGCATGCGGTCAATGGAGGAGACTTGGTGGAATCGATCAACAATTTTTCAAAAAAAATAAAGCTTCCATGGGCAAAGTTTCCAGGAGAAATGCACGTTCCAGGGATGAATTTTGCAGGACCTGGTACTAATTTAGACAAAAGACTCACTTCCACAGACATGTATCAAGAGTGGAGCAAACCGGTGGATAGAGTAGACAATGCTGCATATCACCACGATTTAGCTTACAAGTATTTAAACGATGTTAAAAGCAGAAATGTAGCAGATCAAATGATGCTTGAAGAAATGAACTCTATACAAAATCCTACTCAGAGAGAAATAAGCGAGCGAAAAATAATCGAACCCATCATCAAAGCCAAAGCTAAATTTGGATTGGGTGTGAGTGATTTGAAATGGACGGATCAACTTGCAGAGGAGCTTCATAAACCGGTGATTCATCATTTTAAAAAAAGAAAAGTGATTGTGAACAACATTGATGAAATATGGGCTGCTGATTTGGTGGACATGCAATCGTTTTCAAAATTCAACAAGGGCGTAAAATATTTGCTCATGGTTATTGATGTGTTTTCAAAGTATGGATGGATTGTTCCGTTAAAAAGCAAAACAGGTCTTGAAGTAGCTGAAGCGTTAAAAAAGATTTTCACAGAAAGAAAATGCATTAAATTGTGGGTAGACAAAGGAAAAGAGTTTTACAACAAGCACGTGAGAGCGTTGGGTGTGCAACTGTATTCCACTGAAAACGAGGAAAAAAGTTCTGTTGTCGAGCGATGGAACAGAACGATGAAAGAGAGAATGTTTAAATATTTTTCAGCCAACAATACCAATAAATACATTGACGTATTGGATGAGATGGTGAAAAATTACAACAACACAAAGCATTCTTCCATCAAAATGACACCAGTGGAAGCTAGCGATGAAAAGAATAAATATAAGGTCTGGTGGAGTCTGTATGGAAAGGATCAAACATTACCAGCAAAACCGAAATTTTCCATGGGCGATCAAGTGCGAATCGTAAAAAAGAAGTCTCATTTTGAAAAGGGGTATACGCCGAGATGGACTGAGGAGGTTTTTACAGTGTCAAAAGTTCAGTATACGAATCTGCCCACGTATAAAATCTCTGACGCTAACGGTGAAGAAATTCAAGGCACCTTTTACGAGCAGGAGATGCAAAAGACACATCAAGACATATTCAGAATTGAAAAAATCATTCGCAAAACCAAGAGCAAGTCGTTAGTCAAATGGTTGGGATATCCAGACTCGTTCAACTCATGGGTAGATAATAATGAATTGTTAAGTTTGCAAAAATAGACGCGTCGTTTTGTATGGCAAGAAAAAAAATTTTTGATTTTGAGTTTAATAAAATCTTGCATATAGAAAAGAAATGAATGCGATAATGAATAAGATGATTATAAAAATAAATGTGCTTGAAGCTGATGTGTATGAAAGCATGAAACATATTGACTTGAATAGGTTCATGTCTAAGTACCAATTGATGTTGAATGAATTGCGTTGTAGTATTCATGAAGCAGTGAATTTAGATAATATGAATGATATCCTTGAAAAGATGTTTTATTTTGAAAGTGAATTAGTTGATGATTTTTTAGAAGTGGAACAGAAATTTCGATGGGATAGTAGAAATATGAAATTGGAAACATACATGAATAACTTGCATAGACACTGTGGTATAATTAGTAAAATAATTCAAATGATGATAATGTTAAATCCTTAGTCAAATGGTTAGGATATCCTGATACGTTCAACTCTTGGGTGAACAATAAAGAATTAATAAGTTTGCAAAAATGATCTAAAAATTTATTTTTAATATGTAAAATGCATGCTCCTCACAAGTTTTTTAGAAATGTTACCTCAGCAGAAGTCCACAGTTTGGATTTGCAATTAAAAATTTTGGAAGAGAGGGTTAGAGAGTTGGAGGAAAGAAGACCGAACAACATTATTGTGTCTACGAAAACGTTAGATCATCCACCTTATTTCAACGTTAACGAACAATATGAGATTTTTGCCCAGAAAGACATTAAATTTGCTGCTCTCTCACATACAATGATAGCTTTATCCATTGGGCTGAATTTGGAGAAAGGTATTGCAGTGATAACATTAATGAATAAAATTACTGATCAATTGAATTATAGAAAAAACGAAGTTATTATTTCAGAGTCTGTAGATGATGTTATTATGGACGTGAATAGTAACAGCAAACAGGACGTGATTGTTAAAAAAGGAGAAAAACTTTGTAAGATTAATTACATTGATTTAAAATAATTTTTTATTAATAAAAAATGGAAATATTGAATGATAAACTTTATCCAGTTCTTCCATCAGCTCCTGCAGATGAAGGAGGGCATGTTTATAGGCTTCAGAAAATAAGCGAGATTCAGAAAGAGATAGAGAGTGAAAAAGCAAAGCGAGTTCATCTAAGCAAAAAGTACCATCGCGTGTTTAGAATCATTTCAAATGTGGACAATGTGATGCAAGGATTATGTATAGCACTAGGTGCGACTGGAATAGGGCTTTTGTCTACGATTATTGCCAGTCCAGTAGCGATTGCGTGTGAAGGTGTAGCTATTGGCATGGGATTTTTATCGATTGTTGGAGGTCAAGTCAACAAAAAGATGGTATTAAAAGCGGAAAAGCATGAAAAGATCAAAGTGCTGGCTGAGTCGAAATTGAATACGATTAGCGAGCACATTTCCAAAGCGTTGATGGACGGGAAAATAAGCGATGCAGAGTTTCAATTGATTCTTGGTGAGCTTCAAAAATTTAAATCCTTGATGGATGAAATACGAACCAAAACCAAAAAAGGAATAGATGAAGTTACTAAAGAAAACTTGATCCAAAAAGGACGAGAAGACGCGATTCAAACGTTTAACAATTTGTTTAAAAAAGGATCAACGTAGTCGTAAAAACCAATTTATGTTTTTTTCCACGTATTTTAAAAAGATGTTTTTCTTTAAAATACAAGACCTGAATAAAAGGGATGAAATTGTGAAACAAATTAATGACAGAAGAAAGAGAATTTATCAGAACAGCATCAACGACAACATTTCAGATGTTAATTTTCAAGCTGATTTGAGCAAGCTGTTCAAGCCGATCATCGAGAGCAATGAAAAGATGATCAAAAGCCTGTCAGTCGATCAAAAAAAGAAAAGACCTTTCGAAGTGAACAAAGTTGGAGATAAAATGTACATTGGAAAAATGGAGGTTGAAATAGATGGAAATGATATCGTTGTCGGAGGAGAAAAGTATGAAGGAACAAAAGGTCTTTGGGAGCTGATGAGTGAATTAACAATACCAAAGAGCTATACCGATGAAGATTTGCAAAATTATGAAAAAATTTTAATGGACAGTGATGCTATAAGATCTGATTCGCAACCGCATAAACCGAAATCATCAAGAAGACCAAAGTATCAGCAACTTATTGCTCCTATTTGGGAAAAAATGATGCGTATTGAAAAAGGTAAAAAAGGTCGCGGTGTCATTATTCTTCCGAGCGATCCTAATGCGTTGGTGGAAAAGCTTGAATTGAGTATTGCTGCTTGGCATGCTGGGAATAAAGAGTCAAGAAATGTGGCTGTTGCTATTTGCGATGAGCTGTTGAGACAAGGAGAGATTAATAAAGAGGAATATAAATCGTTAATGAGGACTATTGATAAAATTATTTAAAAAATTGTTTTTATTTAAAAAATGCTCATTGTGAACAAAAGAAGATATGTGAAAAAGAACGTTGTTGGAGGAGGTGGTATTGTGGACATGATTAAAAATTTCATAAAAAGAGCAGCTGCGTAAAGTGTATCAAAAGCAACAGTGAATTTGCTTAAAAATGCTGCTACAAGTAAAATTGGACAAGAAGCGATTACAGCTGCAAAATCTGCTGGGACAGAGTTAGCCCTTTCAGCCATCTCCGCTGCTAAAGACGTGGCTATTGATAAAGGTAAAAAGACCATTGAGAAATTAAAGACTGGTTCATCTATTCAAAGTAATAAAATGTCTAAAAAGAACGCGATTCGAATTCAAGACCTGGTGAAAATAGGACAGGGTGTGAAAATAGCATGAAGATAGCATTCTGTTGCGATGGCTTGTTATAAACTTGCGATGGCTTGCGATAAGAGACATTTAAATGAATTAAATAATTTTTTTATTATATAAAAAATGATAAGTACTGAGCGATTAAGAGTTACTGAGAACCCAGAGTATGATATTGGTATTGAAAAAGTTGATCTTTTTGAGTATCTTCCAACCAATCTCGATTTAAATTCTTCAGGCACGATTACTTTTGAGATTGACTGTCAATCGATTCAAACAGTACCATCAGAGGCTTACATTCTTATTGAAGGAGTGTTGAAAAAGAGCGATGGAACCTTTTACGATGCTAAAGACAACATTGCACTGGTGAACAACGCTTTGTTGTATTTGTTTAATGATGTGACTTATGACTTGTCGGGAGAGCAAGTGGAACGAGTGATGTATCCAGGTCCAGCCACCACCATACTTGGATTGATGAAATATCCTTATGGATTTCAGTTTGCTGATGGATTAAAACAGATGTGGTATATGGATACGTCAAATCTTGTTGGAAATTCAGGATTCAATGTTAGACGAGACCACTTGTTTGCAGACACTACATCCGTTGGAGCTTTTTCGTTTAAAATTCCGTTGAAGCACATTTTTGGATTTTGCGAAACCTATGACAAAGTTGTTTATGGGTTCAGACATACCATCACCTTTACAAAGAAAGAATGCGATGATGCGATTTACAGAGCGGAGAGCGTTAGTGCAGGAATGATCAACCTTAAAAAATTCAGACTTTATATGCCTCGCGTTGAATTAGATATTTCGAAAAAGACTGATTTCATGAATTTAATAGCTCAAAAAATTCCCATTCAAGTAGCTTATAAATCAAACAAATGTGAAAGACAGCTTATTCCAGCCGGTCAAACAGAATTTACCTGGTCGCTTGGAAGAGTCACTGACAAAAGCATTCCAAGATTTATCTTGTTCGGACTTCAGACAAACAGAAATTCCAGTCAAACAGTTAATCCATCACTATTCGACCATTGTGATGTTAGCAATTTTTACGTGACTGTTAATGGAATAAAGTATCCAAATTACAATTACGACTTGAATTTTGGAGAAAAGAGAGTGGTCATGGCTTATTCAGATGCGTTCTCTTTTGATGAAAAATATTACGGCACAAATGATCTTGTTTGTCAATCAGGGTTAACCTTGCTTGAATATATAAAACTATATCCGTTGTTCTTTGTGGATATCAGCAAGCAAAAAGAAAGAATGACGTCGGAAACAGCTGAATTAGTGGTAAACCTTAAATTTCGAACTTCAACTATTGCAAATACCGTTATTTTTGCAGTGGTTATTTCTGACAAACTGCTTAAATTTGTTTCAGATGGAACCAACATGACTGCTGTTTATTAAGTTTATTAAGATGTCTTTTCAGGAAAAATTGAATTGACTTAAAAAAAAATCTTGGTATAATAAAAATGAGATATACAACAACGTATTTGAAAAATTTGTTGAATGAAAACGGCGTTAGTAAAACAGCAGATGATTTAATAACGTTGATGATGCTTGCGGTTGAAAATAATTTGATCAGTAAAGATGAGATTTTAGAAAGAGCAAAAGAAAAAAAAGTAAAGCCTCCTCCAAAAGAAAAAAAACCTGTTGATCCAAAATGGGAATGGCTTAGTTTAGTTAAGAAAAAACCCATCACTGTGAGAATAACCAACATTGAAACGGGTGAGGTGACTGAATACAAGTCTCTTTACAAAGCGATGGCAGGGACTGAACGTGGATGGAGATATTTAGAGCGTCGAGATGGAAAGGTGGATAATGGAATCAAGATTGAATTTTTAAATTCTGAAAAGCTTGAAAAACGTAAAAAGCAGCAAAATTGATTTTTTAACTTTTAACATGTTAAAAAATTGACTTAAATAAAATTCTTGGCATAAATAAAAAGATGGAGAGGAAGTATGTGATTGAATTTGATACCATGGGTTGTGCGCATCTGTTTGATGAAGAAAAAGAAATTCATGCGACTGGATACGAATTTACTGCACATGACGAGTGGGGAAGAAAGTATACGATTAGATTTGATGAAATAGGTGAAGCACATGTATACGACTCAATAAGCGAAATTTTTGCCAATTATCTTGTTTCATAAGTTTTTAATTCTCCCGCGAAAAGAATTAAAAAACGGTAAAAACTTTTCGAAGAAGAAAATATGCTGAAAGTGTGCCAAGATTTAAAAAAATTGAATTGACTTAAAGAAAATCTTAGTATAATAAAAATGAGTATCTATTCTTCAAAACCAGAATTAATTGCTAAAGAGCGGAAACTTGAATGCATCGAAAAAAATTTTATTTCCCTTAATAAAATGGGTGATAAAACTGATGCTAAAGAGCAAAAAGCAAAAACTACCGCCAAAGAGCGAAAAATTGAAAGTGACATAAAGAAAAATCTTTCCGTAATAAAAATGGAAAGTAAAACTGTGAAAGAATTAAAAGAAATTGCTAAAGGGCAAAAAATAAAAGGGTACTCTAAAATGAGAAAGGGAGAACTTATAATGGCTTTACAGCCTCCTAGAGTTGTCTCTGCTCCTGCTTCTTTTCGTAGACGAACGACTGAGGCAAGACCGTTGTCTGTTAATGTAAGACCTACCGTGGTGAGGTTTGTTCGACCAACTGTAAAAGTTTCTGTAAAGCCGGTAAAAGTTTCAATAAAACCGACAAAAGTAAGGCTTGCTGTTGGTTCTGAAAGACCTGTGCCTGTCCCAAGACCGGTTCCAGCACCTAGACCTGTGCCTGTTCCAAGACCAAGGTCTGACGACTTGATTTCATTCGAACCTTCTACTCTCTTGCAAAATCGGGTGACTGGAGATGAACCCTCTATTCTTAACACACCGGTTATAGATTCAACAAACGTTATTACACCTAGACCGGTTCCAGCACCAAGACCTTTATTTTCAAGTCTGACGGCAGCTACAAAAAGTGTGGCATCCTATGTTAAAACTAAGTTTAATGATATTAAAGAATGGGTAGAACCCTACGTTCCTGAAGTAGTCAAGAATCAGGTAAGCAAATCAGTAGAACAAATCGATAAAAAAATAAAGTCTATCAAATCACTTGTATTAAGAACAGAGTATAAACAACCCGTGCCAATTATAGTACAGCCTGTGCCAAAGCCAATTATAGTAAAGTTTAAAATGACTGAACATTCAGCGGAGAGTTCTGTGAGACAATTTTCTTATAGACCTTCTTCTCGATACCAAGACATTGCATCCTTTTTTAATTTGGTGAGAGAGTCTGCCATTCAAACCATGGAAGGGGAAAGAAACACCAGAGTAAGAATTATTTTAACATGCAAAATGAAATCTGTAAGCATGATGACTGGTGAAGAAGTGACTCGGGAAGCGAGCTTTTCATCAAGATCAGAGATTATTCTAGCAGCTACAAATGTAAGAGAGTTAATGAGCGAAATGGAAGAGAAAGTCTTGGAAAGTAGTGTTAAATACAATGCTTTAGGATCTAATTGCACTATATCTAAGATTTTAAGAATGGATATCAACTTTACTGATTATGAACCTCTTAGCGGTTCCTCCTATATTGAACTGTCTAAAGAGCTGAAAGACAAAAAGGCGATCATCAACATGGAAAACGAGGACGATCAATGCTTTAAATGGTCAGTCGCTCGAGCGTTGAATCTGAAAAATAAAAACAACGAAAGAATCGATGAAGACTTGGTTTTAAAATCAGAAGAGTTGAATTGGGATGGAATGGAGTTTCCTGTCAAGCTTAATAAAATCAAAAAGTTTGAAAAGAATAATCCAACTATTAGCATTAACGTCTTTGGGTATGAAAATAAAAAACCTTACCCTTTGCGAGTATCTGAATTTGCTGATCGAAATAACTGTGTTGATTTGTTGTTTATTTCAAACGAAGACACTGACCATTATTGCGTGATTAAAAGTTTGAGTCGGTTATTGTCTACACAAACATCAAAAGGTAAAAGAAAACAACATTATTGCAGAAATTGCTTGCAAGGCTATGACCAGGAAGAAAAGCTTCAACATCATCAACCTTATTGTTATGATAACACCTCAGTAAGAATTGAACTTCCTAAAGAAGGGACGACCGTTCAGTTTAAAAACTATCAAAGAGGTATGAAAGTTCCATACGTTGTATATGCTGACTTTGAAAGTTTTATCCAACCCTTCGATGACATTAAGCAACATGGTGAGTCTCATACTAAAAAATACCAAAAGCACGTTCCAAGCTCCTTCTGCTATTACATCAAATGCTTCGACGATAGCCTTTACAAAGGAAAACCAGTCATGTACACAGCTGAAAGCGATGACGATGACGTAGCTCAAAAATTTATAACCATGCTTGAATCAGATCTTATAAAGATTTTCGACAAGATTGATTTAATAAAAAAGAAAGTCATGACTGATGAGGATGAAAAGAATTTTAAGGTTGCAACTCTATGTCATATTTGCGAAAAAGACCTTAACGGTGATAAAGTCTTAGACCACTGTCATTTGACTGGAAAGTATCGAGGAGCTGCTCATAACAAATGCAACTTGGATTATAAACTTCCAAAATTCATACCCATCATTTTACATAATTTGTCTGGCTATGACAGCCATTTGTTCATCAAGAAATTAGGTGGAAAGCTCAATTGCATACCCAACAATGAAGAAAAATATATCAGCTTCTCTAAACAAATCAAAGTGAGAGAATTTATTAATAAGAAGGGTAAACTTCAGGAAATATGGAAAGAGCTAAGGTTTATTGACAGCTACAGGTTCATGGGTTTCAAGTTAGAAGATCTAGCTAAAAATCTAAACAACGATCAATGCAAAAACGTTGCTCAATATTACTCTGGAGAAAAGTTTGATTTATTAAGAAAAAAAGGCGTTTACCCTTACGAATGGGTGGACTCGATTGAAAAGTTCTCCGAAACGCAATTACCTCCTATTGAAGCATTCTATTCCAAACTGAATGATGAGGAAATAAGCTGTGAAGACTATGCGCATGCAAAAAACGTTTGGAATGTATTTGAATGTGAAACGTTTAAAAACTATCACGAGCTGTACAACATGTCTGACGTCTTGATACTTGCCGATATCTTTGAAAATTTCCGAGACGTGTGTCGTAACTATTACAAGCTTGACCCTGCTTGGTATTACACCTCTCCTGGTTTGGCTTGGGATGCCATGTTGAAACTAACTGGAATTCAGTTAGAGCTTCTGTCTGATATTGATATGCTTCTCATGGTTCAAAGAGGGATACGCGGTGGAATTTGCATGATCTCAAACCGATATGGAACTGCCAATAACAAATACATGAGTGATTATGATCCTTCACAACCTTCGAAATTCATTCAGTACTTAGACGCTAATAATTTATATGGATGGGCTATGTGTAAGCCTCTTCCTGTTAGAGGATTCAGATGGATGGCTGAAGATGAACTTTTAAATTGGAAATCCATGCCTTGTATTCTCGAAGTCGATTTAACCTATCCTGAAGAGCTTCACGATTTACACAACGACTATCCTTTGGCTCCTGAAAGACTAACCATTGGAAAAGTAGACAAGCTCGTTCCTAATTTAAACAACAAGGAAAAATATACTATTCACAATGAAAGCCTAAAACTATATGAACGACTTGGATTGATCGTTACCAAAATTCATCGTGGTATCACCTTTGAAGAAGAACCTTTTATGAAACAATACATCGATCTCAACACCGCATTAAGAGCAAAAGCTAAAAACGAGTTTGAAAAAGAATTCTTCAAGCTTATGAACAACTCTGTCTTTGGAAAAACCATGGAGAATATTCTAAAACATGTTGATATTAAACTTGTCACCACAAGAAAAGAAGTTCTAAAATTGTCAAGAAAACCTAATTATGATAGAAGTACCATTTTTGATGAAAACCTTGCTGCGGTTCACATGAAAAGAATAAAACTCTTTTACAACAAGCCTGTTTACTTGGGGCTGTGTGTTCTAGACATAAGCAAAATTCTCATGTTTGAGCATCATTATGACTACATGAAACCTAAATACGGAGATCGCGCGAAATTACTCATGACCGATACTGACTCACTCTTTTACGAAATCGAAACGGATGATTTTTATCAAGACATTGCCAACGATATTGAAGCTAAATTTGACACGAGCGAATTCGCGAAAGATCATCCTGCTGTTCAAAACTTTGGATTTGATATTGGGTTTAAAAATAAAAAGGTTATAGGCAAGTTCAAGGATGAAGCTGCTGGTAAACAAATTAAAGAGTTTGTTGGACTTCGACCCAAACTCTACTCTTACAAGATCGCTAAAGATGAACACAAAAAATGTAAAGGGGTTAAAAAGAAAGTCGTTAATAAACACATCACTCATCAAGATTATTACGACTGCTTAATGAATAAGATGGAAAAGCTTGCAACCATGAACGTCTTCCGATCACATGAACATAACATTTACACCGAAGAAATCAACAAAGTCGCTCTCAGCGCTAACGACGACAAAAGACACATCTTACAAGACGGAATTCATACCCTAGCCATTGGACACTACAAACTAAAACCGTGCTTTACATTTATGGATTATGATAAACTCTTTGGTCTAGAATAAATTACGAAAAAGATACAGTTTTATACTTCTTTGCAGGTTCCGGCATGATATTAACAATGAGATGGAAATCTAATAACATTTTTACATTTTAAAAACACAACACCATCTTGAATTCCTTAAGTATAGAAAAGTATCAATGAGCCAGAATCCGCATATTGTAGTAGTACCGCTTTTAATGTGTAAATTTTTAAATTTATTTGTTGCTTTTTTATTTTTGTTTTATCGACAAACTTTTTTGGAATTTGTGCAGCGGAGTGTACATATACATCGACTGATTGTTAGGGAGAACGTGCACGAAATAGTACACACAACAACTGACGGTTAGGAGTTGGGGGAGGCAATCTTTTAATTTAAACAAAAGTTTGATTTTTTTTTTCTTTTACTTTTATTTTTGGGAGAGGAGGGATTTTTTTCCAGGGGAATTTTTTGTCGGGGGGATATTTGGGTGGGGTTCTCGGGTTTCTTTCTTAAACCAATTTAGAAATAGCCTAAACATAGTAGTAAGGAGAAAACGCATTTACCCTGGGAGACACCCGTTTAAGAAGAAGAGATTCTTTGAAAGGCAAATTTATAAGTAGTTTTTTTTAAGGTTTTATGTATAAATGTTTTTATTATTTAAAAATTAAGGAGGGACACTAAATATAGTAAGGGCATATAAAAATAGATTAGAATAAGGCCATCAAAACTGGCCAGCATTTTAGCTTTCTCGCCACATAAAAAAATTTTTTGGAGAGATAACTATTATCATATTGACAAAATTATAATAGTTCTCTCTCCAAAAAATCTCCTTTTACAAATTTTCTTGTTCATTTATACCGGATAGTTTTCCAAAAATATCCCTCAAATATCGTCATTAAAAACCGCTTCAACATTTTTATCATATTCACAGGTAAAAAGATATTGAAATTGTTAAATCTGTAACGCCGTTGAACGTTCGTGCTCTTTCCGTAACGGAATTACGATTATAAAGTTGAAGACTTTTTATGTAAAGGTATATATATATATATGTGTATCTATATATCATGTTTTGTTGGCGCGTAGAAAAAAATAATTTTTTGACAACCAATTTTGTGAGCGAAAAACATCTGCTTTGACAACTTTTTACTTATTCGGTTTCGGCCAAAATTTCTGTTCAAACCACTACCAAAATGAGACGAAACTTTTGTGAGGAGATTTTTTTAAGTTTAGATAACTTGTTCTTAATTCAGTGTGATCATGACGTTTTCCTAATTGTAATCGTTTGTGGGTAAATCAATTTTTAATTACGACAGTTATAGCAATTTTAATTGAAATTACATAACTGATTCAAGTTACTATTCTCAAATCATTCCTTAGGCGAACTTCAAATATCAAAATTTTTTCACATGTTCTACTTTTTCTTTAATTATGTTACAAACTCGTTTTCGATCGTTTAATTACCTTATGTTCCATAAATCCAACTATTCTGTATGGGACTTCAAAGACATAAAAATGATTGAGGAAACTAATTAAATTAAATTACTATCAGGGTCTTTATTTACGATATGAATCTGAGACTTCTCGTGAACAAGACAAGCACCATATTAATTTTGTTTAATTTTTTTGATAACAATGACTGGAAAACAAGAAAAAAAAAAAAAATTATCTAAAAGACCTTTATTTGGAACGCAAGACATACATCGCCAGAAATGTTTGTCTTTATCTGAAACAAACACGCCAACTGTTGAAGCAAGACGTCTATCTGGTGACAATACTACATATTCAGGTATGTTTGTAAACTTTATTTAAATATTAAGATGAACTTGTGAATGAAAACGGAAAGGTCAAAGAAATTAAATGACCCAGAAAAATTACTTGCTGTACAGTCATGTATTTGTATCAGTCTTTAATTTGCGTTGATACTTGAAATATATTTTTATAAACTATTGCTTGTGCTGTAGGTTCGAACTCTGATACCGACGATGATCAAGTTATAAAATCAGTCATTAAAATAAAAGCATTGCCTATTAAGACCCTATTTTCATTTGTTGCCAACACAAACAAGTATGTTTGTTTGATGTGCCCGGAGAATGGAAACCTTGTGTGTGGGCCTGAACCAAATCTGCGAAAACATACTTTCCATGTTCATAAAAAATCTGAGTACCTTTACGATTCTCAAAAAAAATTACTCGTTCAAAATAGAGTTGGGATGCAGAACAAAGATGAAATAGATGAAGCCGTAATAAACTGCATTATTCAAGATGGCCGTCCTTTTAACGATTTTCATAAACCTGGTATGCAACGCCTTCTAAACATTCTTGCCCCACTTTACAAACCGCCCCATCGAAAGACAATAGCAAAGCGATTGAGAAAGCAATACTATCAATACAAGAAGAATCTTAGAGCTAAACTTAAGTCAGTTACCCATATTGCTCTAGCAACCGATTTGTGGAAAAATAGGGTTGGATCATATTGGCTTTGCATAACAGCGCATTATTTAACAAAGAAATTTAAATACAAATCAAATATAGTTTGCTTTCGTAGATTTTACGGAAGACAATTAAGTAGTAGACTTGCAGCATTCGTGCAAAAAGAAATTACTAAACTTGAAATTGATACCAAAGTTATTTCAATAACAACAGACAACGCTGAAGACATTAAAAAGGCGATGGGATCTATAGCTTTACGGCTTTCATGCGTTTGTCATAACTTAAACCTCGTTTTAAATCATGGAATAAAGTTGTGGGCCAAACCATCACAGAGCTTATTTGATGGAACATCAGATATCGAAGAGGATCTTATTTATTACAATAACTACAATGAAAGCGATATCGAGTCTAATGAAAATATGTCGTCGGACGAACAGCTTGAAATGTACGATGTAAACAATCAAGTAGAAATGCGTGTACTTTTGAAACGAAAAACGTGAGCTCGGATGATGATAAAAGTAGCGAGGAGGAAGAAGCATCTACAGATGAAACTGTTAATCAGTTATTTAACTTTTCATCCATCATTTTATTTAGGTTAAGAAAAACTTTAGCTCTTGTTAAAAGGTCTTCAATATTGCAATCATTTGTTTTTGATGAGGTTAAGAAAGAGGGGCTAAAAATAAATAACTTATCGTCAGATTTTCATGTACGTTGGAACTCAACTTTTTTAATGATTAGTAAGATAATTAAAGCTAAAAATGTTTACAAAAATTCGTTCAATAAATCAACAAGTCTGCTATTCTTTACTAGCATCTATCACGGTAAGACATTGTTATATTATTTTGATTTAAAAGTTAAAAAATTTTGGAACGAATTTTTGGGGATTTCTTTTCTTTTCTTTTTTTTTGTTGTAGATCGAATCCCTTTGCGAATTAATTCGCTTTGCGCATTATTACAATTAGTGGATTGGTCCGATAAAATTTATATTTTTTATATTTCTTCTATTTAAATATAAATAGAAATGAAAACAGAAAAAAAAAAGATAAAAACTAGTTTGAAAGATTGTTACTTTCATTTCAACATTTAAGGCATTTCAACAAATAACCTCCCAGTGGGCATCGACGTCATTCTCACGTCGGTTCGATGTTAGTTTTAGGTTAGCGACGTCGCCAACGTAAAGTCAACATCGCAACAACGTGAGAATGACGTCGAAAATTAACATCGAGTTGAGATGTTAAATCAACGTCAAAACGACGTAAAACTAGTAGTTTTATCCAACGTTGATTTTTAATTTGAATAAGACATCGCACAGACGTCGTCACAGATGCCCACTGGGAAATTTCAGCAATTTTTCTATCAAACATTTAGTGATATATCATTAAAATTGTCACGCGTAGGGTTAGGACTATTGTAATTGTAATGAAAACAATAACAGTAACAATAATTATTGTTATTGTATTAACTTAATTTAGAAACAATAACAATACTTGTGATTTACAACTATTGTAATTCTGTAATACAATAACAATAAATATTGTATTGCAATTAATCTTTATAAAACAATAACAATATTTGAAAAAAAAGTGTATTGTAATGACCCACTACAATAACAATAAATATTGTATTGTAATTCGTCTTTGTAATACAATAACAATATATTGTTATTGTAATAAAAAAAATTATTTTATTGTCAAAATTTAATAAATGTTTTAATAGTCCAGTTGCCGACTATATACCCTTGTACCCTTGAAATAGGGTACAACTAATATTTAATGATTGATTCTATTTTACTGAAACATAATGGGAGGGGGAAGGGGTGTCAGAATGGTAAATTGGGCAACTTTAAATAGTAAGGCGATCATCAGACAAGCAATATTTTGCGACCATTTAGAACTTAGAAATACATAACAAGATAGGTGATGCGAAATCTAAATATGATCTGAAGGTGATCAAGATTAATACCGATTGCGTATTATATTATATTTTGAAGATCAACACCGCATTTGCTACTTTTTAATCAACATATATAAAATAATGTTTTTACCCTATTTATACAATTTTAATCGGTTAAAAATAGATAACTTGATTTTTTAATGATCATCATAAATGTGCTATATATGGCATACTCATGGTAATTTGTCAGCACAACCACGCATAATTATAGGATCGGCATGTTCAAGTTACAAAAATAATTTTAACTTAAATTTCTTCTAAACAAAATATGTAAAAAATAAAATTTGCAATATATTTCAAATCCGTAAATAAAAAATAGCAAAAATAATAGCAAGTTCGTCAGAGATGAATATAAATACGTTAAAATACGTTAGCTTTTCTACTTTAATGTAAAGTAATACACTACAATAGTTATTGTAATTGTTTTCATCAAAACAATACAGTAGTTATTGTAATTATATTTCATTAAAACAATGCAATACAATAGTTCTCGAATTTTATTGTATTGTTAGAAAAAAAAACAATACAATACTTATTGTAATTGTTTTTCATCATAGCAATAAAATACCAAAATAAAATTTTTTTATTGTTTCTGTAATATTACAATACCATATTATTGTATTGTAATGTGTAATTGTATTTAATTTTTACAATTACAATTACAATAGTCCTAACCCTAGTCACGCGTTGATATTCAAGTTAACTCAACTACAGGTAGGTACACCTTAAAAAAACAAACACCTTAAGATGTTTTCTTTTTAAGGTGTTTAAAGGTTTTTTTTAAGGTTTTTAAATATGTAAAAAATGTAGTTTTTAATTAAAAACTACAAAGTCATATTTTATATTCTTGTCAAGCACTATGTGAGCTTTAGCGCATAATATTATTTGTTTTGAGACTCCATATAAATACTCTCTCCAAAAAAAATACAATTATATAACTATACTGTTGCTTCATATATATATATATATATATATATATATATATATATATATATATATATATATATATATATATATATATATATATATATATATATATATATATATATTTAATATCACCCTTCCACACACCAGGTTCAAGTTTTTTTGAGTTTGTAAAAATCACATTTAATAAGTTCTTCAGCCAACGAATCTAAAAGGATTCAAAATGTTTTTGCTAGTACAGTTTTTTTGCCCCCGCCTTTGAATTTGGTTTTCCAACAACAAAAGCTTTTTTTCTCACTTTTATAATAAATTTTGGTTTCCCCATTTATAAAATTACTAATATTTTTAACTATTAAATACATATGGTATAAAACAATTGTGTGCATAATTAAACATTAGTAATACTCCTACTAAATAAAAATATAATGCCTTATAGTTAGAGTGCCTTATATGTTAAACTAATTGTAAATTTTAAATAATAGTAGTCCCTCTAATTACATTATATTCGAATTTACCATAGAGGTTGTAATTTGTAAGGATTTATTTTATAGTTTTTAAGGGTTTTTATGGGGTTGTTTATGTCTTTTTTTTAATAATAAGTTTAAAATAATATGTGTACCAATACTATGGCCTGAAAACAAAATGTTTACAAAATTTTGAGAGAATCTGATTAACTGCTCTAAAATTAGAAGCAAAAAACCTGGTTGCTGTATTTAAGGGGTAATATCCAAAAAAGGTGACTTTTCTTTAAATCACAAAACTTTACTAAAAAGCATAGATTAAAAGATAAGGCCAAGGAAGACATTCATATTGAGTAGTTTTTAAGTATAGAAAGTTTCAGCACTTCAGAAGTTTCCAATCTTCAGTTATAGGATGCCACTTTTTTTTTGTAGTTTTTAGGGTGTACCTACATGTATTAAAAAATGAACTCTTATTTAAAACGTTGGAGAAAAAATAACAAAGATATTAATAAGTTGCTGATGAAAGAGCTCAACATTGACGACACAGTTAGCTTTTTAACAGAAAGCAATGGTAATGGTAAGGTTGAAAAAGAAAACAACGAGTTGAATCTTATAGATGATGGTTATGATGGTAACATTAACTCTGACTATGCATCAGATTCATTTTCAACTTACCAAACTGCAAATAGAGACGTTTCAGTGCTTGGTAATGCTGTATCAGGCAATGAATCATGTCAAATAACATCATCTTTACTTGTTAATAAATCTGATGTGCTAGTTAGCGATCTAGCAGCATGGGCTACACGTAATAGATGTACAAGGAAGGCTGTCAATGAACTGTTAAGTATTTTGAATAAAAATGGTTTATCTTTTCTCCCAAAAGACTGTAAAACACTTCTAAAAACCCCTAAATATATAAATATAAAAGAGCTGTGTGGTGGTGAATATATTTACTTTAGCATTAAAAAAGGAATAAAGCAAATTTTAAAGGATTCTCAAAAAATTGTTGAAAAAATTGAGATGCTAATAAATGTTGATGGATTGCCTTTATGTAAGAGTACCAGCACACAATTTTGGCCAATTTTAGCAAGGTTTTCAGAGTTACAGCCATTTATTGTATGTCTATTTTGTGGTAAAAAGAAACCAGATAATTTATTTGATTATTTGAATGAATTTTTAACTGAGTTTAGATTACTTAAAATTAGTGGGATTGAACATAATGGAAAAGTTCTACCTGTTTCAATTAAAGCATTTGTTTGTGATGCGCCTGCACGTTCTTTTTTAAAGAATATTAAAGGTCACGGAGGATATCATTCATGTGAGCGATGTTTAGCTGAAGGAGAATATGATGGAAGGGTTGTTTTTACTGAAGTTGATTGTCAAATGCGAAGTGATGAACAATTTAAAGAATATATTTATTTAAATCATTCATTAGGAACAAATAATGTTTGCTCATCAATTAGGAAGGACTCCCTTAGTAGATTATGGAATATTGTGTGTAAAGGAGTTTGTTATTGACTATATGCATTGTGTTTGTCTTGGTGTTATGAAGCGCCTAATAAAATATTGGTTTGAAGGCCCACGTATTTGTCGCCTATCATGTCAGCAAAAAAAGCAAATGTCCGATAAATTGGCTTTTTATCATAACAAAATGCCCAGTGAGTTCGCTCGACAACCACGTTCGCTTGATGAATTTAAGCGTTTTAAAGCAAGTGAGTTTCGACAATTTTTGTTGTACACTGGACCAATAATTTTAAAAAATATTTTGTCAAAAGAGGTATACCAGAACTTCTTGTGTTTAAGCATTGCAGTATCCTTAATGAGCAACTCAAATGTTTTGAAACGACAACATTACTTGGATTATGCAAAAAAGTTAATGGCTTTTTTTGTATCAAATCTTCAAAGCCTTTATGGGCCACAATTTTATTCTTATAACGTTCATGCTTTGCTTCATTTACATGAAGATGTTTTGTATCATAACTGTAGCCTTCATGATCTTTCAAGTTTTCCTTTTGAGAATTTTCTTCAAATTGTTAAAAAATTTGTAAAAAGTGAAAATAAACCTCTCATCCAATTAGCAAAACGCCTGAGTGAGTTAAAAAGTAGCAATGTTTGTTATGGCACTAAGACTATCTCAGATAAAATTGTACCAAATGATCGTGATGGATGGTTCATTTTAAAATCACTTGAAATTGTGCGTATTATTGAAATAGTTTCAGAATCACAGTTTGATGCAATGTTATTCCTTTTTGTGCCATTGATAACCTTTTTACCATCCCTTGTAACTCATCAGATTTTGGAATATACAAAATTTCTAAGTTCAATAAAATGAAAAGAAAATACATAACTTTATCTGATATTTGCTACAAATTAGTTTGTCTGGAAAAAGATGATGATTTTATATTAATTGAAGTTAATCATGAATTATTATATTAATATTTTTAAATTAGAGTTATTTTTTCCATTGCAAAATTTATTAACTTGTTGAGTTCCTATTATTTTATTTAAACTTGTTGTTTCAATGTAATAATGAATTTTTGTATTGTTAAGTTTAACGTTTATAACTCCTAAAGGATTAAGGATTTAAAATATATTGTTATTGACTATTTAAAAAAAAGTATATAATGAATATTAATTTTAAATAATTTAAAAATAGTCAATAGTAGTAAAATATTTTTTTATAATTCATAAAAATTTACATACTATGACGCATGAGATCCTTTTTGTAGTAGCTAACATATCATAAACATGAATAAAATGTTGGAAGAGCCGTTTTGTTGGGCTATTTCGAATGAAGATGAAGATGAAGATACCTCAGGTGTTATTGCTGGAAGCCATATTTTTTGGCCAACTAACAATTTTCTGCAAGTGAAACATGCATTTTATGGATGAAGGGAGCCTGATCACTCATGGAAAAAATTTCCACTAATTAAAATTAAGGTTTTTGGTAAGCATTTTTAAACAAAATGTCAACTATCATATTTGCAAAACATTTTCTTTATGTTTTTAAATTTTAATTTAGGAACATATGAGTTTTGCAATGAATTATGCAATACGCAAGTCGACTGGTTCTCCGCAGATAATGAAAAAGTCTCACCAATAAAGAAAAAAATAATTAAAAAAACAAGTAATAATTACTTTTAAATATGTTATGATGTTTTATAGAATCAATAAAACAAAACAATATGGAAATTAATTTGTAACTATCCAATATAATTTTTGCTTAGCAAAAAATTAACTCTGTGTTAGATATTTTGTGTTAAATAATTATTAAAAAAAATTGGGTTATAACAAATTAATTTAAATAGTATTTTGCTATAATTTGTAGATAACAGTCAAAATGTTGAAGAGTTTCCTACACCACCATCGCGAATATATGTTCATCAAGGTATATGCAAATTTGTAATCTGTTTAATTTTTATAATTTTAAAAAATTATTTTCCCCTTGAAATTAGAAGGCAACTTAACTGATTTTTTTTGTAGTCATTAGGGAGTTAATTAATGTATTGAGTCTTTTCTGAAAGTTTGTATGCTTAACTAGATATTTTCCATAATTTTTTTTTTAAACAACTTTAAAATTTAAAGAAAGTTTTTAAAAGTGAATAATTCTAAACCAAAACCTTTTTTTACGACAAAATCACTCAGAAGATGGCGATGCTCATCTTACCCATAATTGGAATTTTATATTGAATTTATATATTCTTTTTCTTCTGGATTAACTTTAGAAAAGTTATTGAATTTTGAGAATCAGACATCAAGTGTGAAAAAGAATGAAATGTCATCAAATTTCAATGAAAAAGTATAGCTAGCTATAAGTTATTTTTCTATTTTACTTAAATATTTTTTGATCAATCATCATGAAATAAATATGATTGACAATGATGAATATATAGATGAGTATATCATTGCCTAATTTTTCTAGTTAAAAAATTTAAAGAGAGTGTTTTTACCCAGCAATGAAACTGAAAAACAAGTAATGATCTTTAAAAGTTATTAATTTTGTAAAGTTACACTGTTATATAATTTTTATTTTATGTTAGGTTATGTAATGATCTATTTTTTTGTATTTTTTTTAATAATAATAATTTTTATAAATTTAATAATAATAATTTTTACTAGAATTTATGTAAGTTAAAGAAAATCAATGATGAAGAGGTATGTTTCATTGTCAGCTATCATCCAAACTACAAACAATAATCAATAAATATTATTTATTTTACAAGAGAATATCTTAAGGTAAAGCATACAACTTTATTTATTATTATTTTACTTTTGATTTTTTTCTCAGGTTGATTTTCAAGAGACCTCTGGTAGTTCACAAGTTCAAAACAATTCTGAGGTACCGTAAATAAACACTAATTATACTAAGTAATTTTTTTTTCTTTCTGTAAGTTTTAAATCCATGTTTCCACACTTGCGTGGTTTGGATGGTTCTCCATAGTGACATATCAATGCCATTATGAAAGAGTTGAAGCAATTTTTTACAACCGGATGCCCTTCCTGATGTTAACATGAGGCAGGTTGTGCTGGATACCAATAGCAGGATAACCTGACCTGACGGAGTCTACATGCAGTCTTCTCCGTTTGAAATTCTACTTATATATGTTTTTATATATATAAAATATAATTCACGGTATAATAGTGTTAGTATAATTCATTAATTAATTGATTTAAAAAAATCATTTAGGAAGAGCATTTTACTAAAAGTCAATATAGCAGAAAAGATGCAGCTATATTGCCAGTTAAAGGGTTTCCGTTAACTGAGTCAGGTATTTTTGTTCAATTTAAATTTGTTTACTTATTGTATTTTTGAGTAATGTCGTGGTTAAGTGATGAATTAATTGCTTATTAAAGCTGGTGGAAACAATGTTTAATAATATTAAAATTATGATTTTTTATGCAGAATTTCAAGCTAAAGTAATGAAATACTTGATCAAACAAGATCAAAGACTTGAAAATATTGAGAAAACTTTATTAAATTTAACATCTTCAGTTGGAGTAGCTAGAGAAATATCCCCAATAAGCAGTTTAGATGAGTTGCATAATTTAGAAGAAAAAATAGTAAATGAAGAAGAGTCCAACAAACTGGTTAATAAATTTTTATTTCTTTTTTCAATGTCAATTTTATTTATGTCATATTATTTATGTCATATGTCAGTTTATGTCATTTATATATGTAGGTTTTTTCCTCAAAACGATTAAAGTGATTTTAAAAATATTATTGTGTCTATGAAATACTCTGCTGACCAAAACATAATTCCATTAATGATCAGGTCTCAGAATAATTTTGATTCACAGAATCATTTTTTTTTTTATGTTAATTATAAGCTTTTTTTTGATCGGCATCTATAAATGTTGTATAAATTTTGATTAAAAATTTGGGTTTTGATAGATATATTAATTAATAAGCACTTGAATAGGTTTAAAATAGGATCGATTTGATTAAAACACTTTCTCAATATATTTTACTCAAGTTCTAATTTTCCTTCATGAGCGAAATCAATCTAAAGAAAATGGTGTCTTTTATATATTATATAGAGGTGGTCTGATTCTATCAATTCAAAATAATATGTAGAAATTTTTCTGTATTATATATTGTTTTTTAATTTTAATGTATATCATTAAGGTTATGACATAAAAATATTTTATCTTGTGATTAAATTTTATTCCATTTTCTAATTTTATCAGGTTTTATCTCTCGCTTCTGCTGGGGGTAAAGATGTTAAAGATGTTGTCAAAAACATAATGGAAAGGTTCTCAATATATTGATGATATATTAGCTATAGCCCTTACCCAGTGGGCATGTGTATTTAAGAAGTTCTAAGAACGATACATGTCCACTGGGTATTGTGAATATTGTGTACTTTATAGCAAATAATCTTCTTAGATAAAATAGCTAAGTTTGAACACTTGTTCTTATCATATCATCCAACATATAAGTTTATATTAAAGTTTTTCACTTGGAGTTTAACACTTCTTCAGAATCGTTCTCTTTAAATAAAACAATAGTAAAATAAATATTTTGTTTTAGCGTCGCTACGTACGATGTGTTCGCCAAGTTCAATTTTAAAGGAACAAATCGCCTTGAAAATAATAAAGACTCAAGACCAAAAAAACAAGCTTTTAAAAAACTTAATATATGCAAAGTTGTGTGCTGTACGTTTTATAAATTACTTCAGTTTTTAGAAGCTTTACTTTTATTACTATGTACCTTATTACTATGCTTATTTTTCCACTTACTTTTTTTTTACATTTATTTCCATTTTTAAATATTATAATAATATAAAATCTGAGTTAGGTTAAAATAGTAGCTTTTAATGCCTTTTTTTGTTGTTGTTATAGAAATAATTATTCAAATTGTTATGAAAGTTATTATTTGAATAGTTGATACGCTTAATTTTTCAGTCATTTTTCATATTTCAGGTGCAGCAATGAAGGATAGAAGATTTAACAGAGAAGACGTTTTAAATTGCGTCAAAGATATTTTGCGATACGCTCCAGACAAGGCCACAGGCGGAAGACGGTCTTCAACATAAAAAATTTGTATAATATAAAAGAAATATATAAAGTAAATAACTTGTAAATTATGTTTTATATTTTAATGCCGTAATTATATTTTGAAATTCTATTTTATTCTTTGTTTTAATGAAGGATGTAGTCTATATTTAAACATTAATAACCGACGATGTACATCGTCTTAGGTTTACACGTGTGAACCTAAGTCGGAGTTTGAGATGCAAGTTAAGATTTAGATAAATTTTACTTCCATTTAAAACTCGAAACTTGAAATATAACATGTTATATTTTAAGTTTCGAGTTTTAAATGGTAGTAAAATTTATCTAAATTTTAAATTTATCTAAAACCGACGTAAATCAAGCAATGTTCAATAAAATATTTTATTGAACATCGCTTGATTTACGTCAGCTTAATATCATATTCTAACGTTAATCCGATTTTCAATTTCCAAAATAGAGGCGACATCGTACACAACGTCGCAGATACATCGAATGTTTACATCGCTATTACATTGCGATTCGACATCAATATTACATCGGATATAAACATCGTCTTAACATCAAAAGTTGACATCGCGATTACATCGCATATTAACGTCGATCCAACTTTCCATTTCCAACGTTAATGCGATGTCGCACTCGACGTCGCCTAAACGTTAAACTAACATCGCCGTGCCCACTGGGCTTTAAATGATTAGTTCTTTTATAGAAAACTTTATGCATGCCTCTGAAATATTTTTAAGACAAATATTAAGGAAAAAATTGAAATAACTTAAAATTCACAGATATTTTATTGCGCAATAAAATACTTTAGTATGCATTATATACACTATAAATAATTAATACTTATGGGTTCCCCTAATATTCTCCTCAATAAAACGTGATAGCTTTTGATGCATGCAAACAGTTTCCAAAAAAGAACCAGCTATTTATATAGCTGGTTCTTTTTTGGAATCATGAAAAAATACAAAACTGGAGCTCCCAAACCCAAACGGTTCAAATGTTATGACATTTTGAAATTCAGTCTAAAACGTTCCTTTTTTTACGAAGTCCGCAATTATGGATTTTGTGGTTGTACTTTTAATTGAATAAGTCAACATCTAGTAGAAGAATGTGGCTAAAAATTGGTACCTGACCATTTTTAAGGGTGCTGAATACAAAAATGTAGATAAAATAGTGAAATTTAAGTTTTTTGATAATTATTTTTTTATTTTAAAATGGCCAGTCAAATTTTTTGTTTTTTTACCATGGGTTGCGCATTCATTAATTCCCGGAGTTGCCCAAGTCTCATGGATTCGATTTTTTTTCCAAATGAGTTAGGTGATCCTAGGCTATCGTTGTAAAAAAGAAGGTTTTGTTTTCTTAAAGCATAATAAAGATATGTCATTTTGAAATTTAGACAAAAAATTTCTTTATTTGGACGCTATTCTCTATTATAGATTTTGTAGCGATACTTTTTGTGTGAATAACTTAAGTTCTAGTAGAGAAATATGACTGATAATTGGTACCTGACCATTTTTAAAGGTGTTGAATACAAATATTTTAGAATTTAAAAATGCCAACCGTCCTTTTTTTTTTTTTTTCTTGTAACCATAATTTGCATTTCACTTATTTCTGGAGTTGCCTTACTCCCATTGTAAAATAAGATGGTTTGGAAAAGTTTAAGTCTCTGAAAGAAAATAAAAAATTATATTGCTTTGCATAACTTGTATATTTATGATTAATGTTTTCAAAAGTATACATGGAAATATAGTTTACTATACAACACATTGAAAAAGTAATTTTTTTTAATTATTCTTAACACCTTCAGCATCTTCTGGTACTGACGCCCAGAAGATGCTGAAGGTGCTTTAACAAGAGAAATGACATTTATTCTTAGCACCCAGCAATTATAACCCTGCTTTGGCCAGTAGTACGACCGATTTGGATAATGTGGATGCATAAAATTTGCCATAAAACCATCATTCTCTTTATCAACTTCAGAAACCATACCAAGCCAGTAAAAATTGTCGTATTTGCAATATAGGTGTTGTAACATCATAACATTTTCAATTTGAATAATTTCTTATTTTTATTTTTTGAGGAAGTCAAATGTTAGAGCAAAATCATCGTCATCAGATACCCTTCCCAGCAAGCACACAACGTTGAAACAATGTTGAAATAACGTTGATCAACATCGATCAACGTTATTTCCACGTTGTTTCAACGTTGTGTGCTTGCTGGATTTTCACTTATATAATTGAATGAGAAGATGGTATAAATTGATGGAAAATTCTTTTCCCAGAAATAGTGGTTGCTATTAAAAGTCTATCAGTAAGTTTGTTTCTTAATAGCTCCATTTCTTCAGCAGTGACGTACACAAACGTAATCCCACTGATAGACTTTTTACAGTATTTAAACATTGCTTGATAAGACATTATATGACCTGTGGTTGGACTCTGCAAGCTAGCTGCTGCAACAAGCCTTTTAATAGTGCCACCTATTCCATCGCATGGAGATTTGCCATGGCTTGTTGTAAAGAAAATCTAGATGCAACGTATAGAAAAATTTTAAGCGTGGTGACATAAGTTTTAAAAATGTTTGCAGTTTTTATACTGCCCTGCACAGCCATCAGAAAATTAATGAATTTTTGTAATTGTGGGACAAAGATGAGTTTTTGTATGATTAATGGCTTTATGCATAACTTCATTGATAAATCCAACATCATGATTCAAATCATCTGAATTACAGAAAAAGAAGATATTTCCAATTTCTTTTTTCTTGTAGTAGATGACAACAGGATAAAGGGAACATTGACTCTCGCTCCAATGGTAACTCTGTATCTCGTCTTGTACTACAAAAGTGTAATTCTCTTCAAAGTCTGCCAGTACAATCAGGCCCGCCGTGAGCCTTTGCGGCGCCCAGGGTCAAAATTTCCCAAGCGCACTACTGAAAGTGAAAGCTGATCTAATGATCCATAATTCAATACATATAATAAGCCATTTGATAACAAATCAAAGAGGATAAAAGAATATAGAACTTTTTAATTTTAATTAATGAACATTTGAACAGTTTATTTCTAGATAATTGCAATGGTCTTTTGACTTGGTTATACACTCATACATAAAATGATAAAGTCGACACTAGAACATGGTAGAAACAGACCAAAGACAATCATTAAACACTATTGGATGTTAAGAGCAAAAATTTGTCTAGAATACAATAGCTATTGTTGTTTCAACTTCAGAGGAAATTGATCTTTCGAGCTTTACTCATGGCGAATTTGGAAATCTTTTCACCGTAGCACAACTTTTTGGCAAGATCATGCTCAATGGAAATAACCAGAAGATTCGTGAGTCGTTCTTGGCTCATTGTAGACCTTAAAGTTGTCTTAACTAGAGCAAGCTTACTAAAAGATCTCTCGCCTTCCGCAACAGAAACAGGGATGGTGTTGAAGATGCGCAGCAAAATGCAGACTGATTCGAAGAGCGGCTGAAGACCTTTCTGGTATATTCCATTCATTAACGTCATGGAAGTGAGAGATTCTTTTGGACCAAAAAGATTGGATCGCTTCAGAGCATCGAGGTGGCGGACCTCTTCAATAAGTTTCTCTTCCTCAACATCGGTCGCGTAGATTTGTGCCAAGACCTTGCATTTCTCCTCCAATTGGATAGGTGCTTCAACACTTTCTTCTGATTCTTCTTCATTTGACATAACAAGAGATTTCAATGACCAAAAGAACGAAAACATATTCGTCGTCTTCTCAGCAGCTTGGAATCTATCGCTGACCTGCTGAATAAGAGTATCAAGAGCGGTATTGAATACGCTCACCTCAAACTCTTTTGCTTCGTCTTCATGGAAATGAGCGGTGTTCCTCACCTCTTCGTGAAAGGTCTTCCTTTTTTTTGTCCTCTTCTTCACAAACTCTGATTGAAAACCAAAAGAAGCAAGACCAGATGCTATCAAACGTGCCTCATTAAGGATGCTAGTCCAAGATGATCTCAGTAAACTTAGATCTTCAATAAGAGTCTTAATGAGTTTCATCTCGTCGTCCAAGGAGATATTTTCTGATTGGAGTGCAAGGCTCACGTAGTTGATTGATTGAAGAGTTTTATACCAAAAGGTTGTCATTACGATGAACTCGAATGAATGAACCCACTTCTCCAGAGATTTTACTTCATTCAATTGATTAGCTGTTAGATCAAAATCGCGGAGCTTTTTCAAAGATTCGAGGATTTCCCTGGATCGTTTGACTAACGGCTTCACGGCCTCGATTCGCGCACTCCATCTGGTTTGCGACGTTTGATGAAGGGACAAACCAGTGGTTTCAATCAAGACTTTCCACCGACTAGGGCTTCCACTGAAAAGATTGTAAAGTTACTGGACTCGGCCAAAGTAGTTCTTGACTTCAACCGAAGATTCAGCAGAATGAACACCAGCAAGGTTGAGACTATGAGCGCTGCATGGCATATAGAGAGCTTCAGGATTTCTGCAGTTTTTGAGATCGATTCCATTTTGTTCTATAACGTCCATAATAAGCTTGGCAATGTCAGCACCTATCTTTTTTTCAAGATTCTCGACCCTCAGGAAGCGCTCCTTCACGGTCCATCTTTTGTCAATACCAAAGTATACAAAGCGGAGAGCAAAGGTGATTTGCTCGGTGTGAGAGACGTCCGGAGTCCCGTCCACAAGAATGGAATAGTAGATGGCCATATGAGCTTCGTTGATGATGGCACCGTGAACGATTCCTCCGCACTCTTTGATGAATTCATTTTGAGTGCTCCAGCCCAAGTAATGGGCATTCATTTTGTTACCTTCTTGTTGGCAGCGGGAAACTTCTTCTAAGTGTAGTTGGAGAGTCTTGTTGTACTTGGCCAAGAGCTCTAGGGTAGCTAGAAAGTTGCCATTGTCGTCTTCTCCAATCATTTTTGATGAACCTAAAAATTATAATAATAAGACAGATTTATTTAAAACAATAAAGAAGCATTTGTTTTATTTTATGACGATTCTATGATGATTTTATATTATGATTTATGAATATTATAACATATTTATTTAAAAGAATAAAGAAGGATTTGTTTTATTTAATGATTTCCAAAATATCTAGTTAATCTTATAAATATAAGCTAAATAGATTTAAAGATAGTCGGTATCACAATAGAATAATTGTAAATAGATTTACCTCTGAAACTAAGGTTTCGTGACGCTAAAAAAAGAGTAACATCTAAGATGCATCGTAGAATTTCACGCCACCTGGCTGCTTCATTTCTTATCAAGTTTTCAAGAGCTGCATCTATTCCGCTTTGATTTTCTAAGCTTTCTAGCGCCGTTTTCCATTCTATGTAAAAGTTTCGATGCTGGGCGTTATTCTGGTGACTTTTGACTTTCTCAGGTAGCTTGTGCCAGTTGCAGCTTATTCCATCATTCCATCTTAGAAGGTGCGACTGGTGTCCGATCCCAAAAGATTGTTTGCTTCCAAACAGAGAACACGGAAAGCAAATAAATGATTTCTTAGATACACTCCAGACCAGCCAATCTCGGCATGTCTTCTCCCCGTTGAGAGAAGTTTCGTAGAAAGTTGATTCAGGAACCTTCTTCTTATTAGAATCTTTCGGGAAAGCTGAAGGATTTCGAGGAAGCCCCTGTAGAAGCACAGAATCTCTTTCCACTTTGGAAAGATGTGCTGCCCACAAAGCAGGATTATTGGAAGGAATGGTAGCGATGGGTTCTTCTGTTGGCAACACCTGAGAATAAATTTTAAAAAATCTTATTTTATTAGCTTAAAAGTTTGTTAACATCATTTCTTTTAAAGAGGTAGAACTTACCAAAATATTCTCTTCATTCACAGCTACCATTCCGATTTTTGATAGGGGCTCTCCCGAGGTTTCAGAAATGTCAGTGACATCGTTTTCAGTTCCAACCTATAAAAATTAGTTAAAAATTTATATAACATTGAATTAATCAAATGGGAAAATATCCTTTCACGGGTAAAACTATTTACTACTTGAATCGATTGACTTGGCAGGAAAGAGTTTGAAGCAGTAGGACTTTCATCTTCTCCTTTTTTTGTAACTGTAATACCACAGTCTTGAAGAGTGCGTTTGTTGTTTTCCTCATTCGCAGTTCTTTGAGCAGCATTCTTTCTTACTTGACAATCAGAATCTTTCTTTTTAAAACCAGACATGTTTTAATTCTTTTTGAAACAGCATCAGCTCATAAGCAAAGAACTGTTTGAATTTCTTCTTGATTTGGTCTATCAGACTATCACATCGATATCACGTGTTTCAAAATTGTTTCAAATTTAAGAGATTTTAAAAATTAGAGAAATAAATTTAATAAAATTGTTTTAATATTTTATATCAATATCAAACTACTTGGATTTAATCTAATCTCTTTTTTTAATAAAGTAAAAAATCTCCGTTTTTAATTGAATGAAAATCTCCGTGCACTAAAGTTATTTTAAACATTTACTTCAGCGGGTTGTAAAATAAATCATTAGTATTCACTTTATTTGCGAGTTTCCGCTATATAAAAAGAATCGCTTTATTTAAAACTAATGTTTTGAAACTTTCAAAACATTAGTTTTAAATACAATAAAAAAAGTCATTAATGCTTTAAAACTAAGAAATTAGCATTACTTTCAAATTGAAAGTAATGCTAATTTCTTACTTTTAAAGCATTAATTACTTTTTTTATTTAAAAAGTCCAATTATAAAGCACTTCATTACAAAGTTGAAAATTTAAACTAAAAAAAATTGACCGGTCAAATAAAGCAATTGACCGTCTATTATATGTTTTAGCTGGTCAAATTGACCGGCTGCTTTTGCTTTCTTATTTTCCACGCTGCTTCCCAGTACTTCATCTTTTTTTTAAATAAACATGAAAAAAAAAAAAATTTATATTCGGCTTCGTGCGCCCCTGTCGATTGGCGCCCCGGACAAAACAACCCAGTAGACCCCCCCCTCACGGCGGCCCTGAGTACAATAGCCTCATCAATACTAATTGTTTCCTTGAGATGCTTTAGATAGCTAGATTGTGATTTTGCTGTGTATGAATGAGAAGTAATATTATCAAGTTTTTCACACAGGAGCTCTATGAATTCATTTAATTGAAGTTTTATTGTTAATAGTTCAGTTCTATCATTGTTGTCCACTGTTTGAAATCCTTTGACTATTCATTTCATCACTGTCATATTGCTCTTTTGGACCATCATTTCGTGTGAGATACTGCTGAAAAAATTTTGGACAGCTTGTATGCCAGGACAACTATTGCATCAGTGAAAAATGCAAACTTTAGATTTTCTGCTGTAGACAATCTTTTCAATGATTTCATGGTAAGATGTTTCAAGGTCTATAACACTCAACATTAATTTAACATTTTGGTGTATTGTACACGCACAAACAGAATGTGTAACTTTTGGACCAGCAAAGATGTACCATTTAGGCCCAAGACTGCAAAATTTAGAAAAAACAATTTTATGGCCTGAGTACTTTGTCTTATATGCCACATAGAGCTCCTTTAAGTTACAAAAAATAAATTTTTTTGACATGTATTTTTTTTCCCAACACTTACACAGTCTTTTATTTGAATTTCCTTTTAGATCATCATTTTTTGGTGCAACAAGATCGGATTCGGTTATATCCAGAGCAATTGCAAGATTCTTAATAACTGCTTCTTCAACTTGCTTTCTCTTTCTCTTTCCAAGTGAAGGCATGTTAGAGGTTTTGGGTAAATTAAATTTTAGAGGAGACACTTCAAGTTCGCATAAAGTACTGTTGAGCAATAATCTTGTTGATTACAGTTCCTTTTTTCATATTATCTTCAATTATCTCCAACTTGTTCTCTTCTGATTCTTTCCTTGATGCTAATTTATGTCTGCATTTTGGACAAAGTTTTTCACCTGAAACTACGAATTCGCTTTTATATGTTGTGAGATGATATTCACTTTCTAGGATGATTCCAATAGAGCACTGTTGGCTGTTTGCCATGACTAAGAAACTGAATTACCAAACAAGATTTGATAATTATTTAATTTAAAGTTAAAAAAAAAAATTTTTATTGAAATTTGTTATTGTTAACTGTTGTTTCAAAACTATATTTAGACGACATAACTGATGTTCCAAAACTACATTTATAAATCACAGTAGGCGTTGCAAAACTATACTTTTCATGCTAATTCACTTCACAAAACTTAATATATATATCAAAACCAACCTTAATAAACTGTTTTAGCATACTACTTTTGAACCCATGACAGTCAGGCAATTTTTGAAAATGTTACCCCGTCTAATGGTTAAGTAATATTATACACAGGCCTGGATTAACCATTAGGCAACCAAGGCATTGCCTTGGGCACCAAGCGTTTAGTGGCACCACACTTCCTCAAGAAATATTTTTTTTTAACAAATTTAAGTCCAGAAAATAGAACAAGTGCTATGAAAATGAAGAAATTCATTATAATAAAAATTCAAATTTAAGTTTGGTAAAATCTTGAATGCTTAAAAGTTAAGCTATGAATGAGTCGGTTTTTTCTATTTAGCTTTTTCTTAAACTAATTATTTTTTTCGCGCTTTAATTATTATTTTTTTTTTTTTGCGCTTTAACGACTTCACTTAAGGATATTTTTTCATTAACAACGTGAAACTATTACTAAAGCTGTTTTATCATTTGTTCAATCATGAGGAATTATACCAAGTAATAGTTAGAGACAATATTGAGTGTGCCATTCCAAATGTTGAAATCGCCTTCCGCATATTTTTAACATTAATGGTTACTAACTGTTCAACTGAGCGTTCTTTTTATCAGTTGAAACGTACAAAAAATCCAAATAGATCAACAATGAAACAAGAAAGGCTCGATTCCTTATCTCTGCTTATGATTGAGGCAGATATGTTGCGCAAAATTAACTTTGACGATATACTCAAAGACTTCGGTAGATGTAAATCTAGAAAAAAAAACTTCAAAACGTAAATTACTATATCTTTTTGATTTTTTCGTCTAATAAAAAATACAGTTTGTCTATTATTATTTCAAAATCAATTAATTATTAATTTTAATACAGAAATACTTTATAGAAGGTTTTATATGAGTGATAGTAGTACAAACTACAAACATATTTGTTAAAAACTGTTTTCTTTGCATAATATTGAACATACTAGCGGTCACTGTTAGCGAAAAATCGGGGGCCCCGGGCAGAAGAGGGCACCGATGTGGGTTTGTGCCTTGGGCACTAAAAAGTCTTAATCCGGCCCTGATTATATCATTTGAAAATTCAAAAATTATTCTAAAATATTTGTATTCAACACCTTAGATGTTTGTATTCCAAACACCTTAGATATTTGTATTCCAAACACCTAGAGATACCTCCGCCACCGATCATGTGAACGTGGATGATGTTTGCATGACACACATAAGAGCGGAGAGTTTGGAGGAACCACAGACCTCTACATTTTTCGAAAATGTGTACGATAAATATTTCTTTAACTTGGGAAACTTCACGAACAAATTATTAAAAGATATTTGCCTTAATGGTGGTCAGGAGAATAGAGTTATTTTTATTAAGAGTAGTCAAGTTTTTGATGGAGACCTTTTACCAGAATAATAAAATGTAAAACAATGATTTACATGTATAACAATTTTTTTTTTTCCTCAAAAGTGTTGCAAATGCAAACTAAGCTAATTAATTAGTTAAACACCTTACAAAGTTTATATAAATAAAAGCAGTAAGTTCCAATAGTAAAACTACCCATTATTCATTTTAACAACAGACACCAACGTGAAGGTACGCCAAGCAATCTATCAACACAAAACATCACAAAAATAATACATAACAATAGAATATTTACACCCTTGATCCTTAAATCCAGCGAAAATAACAAACCAAATTAAAATATGAAAGGCAAAATTAGAAAACCAATTTAAAGTTAACTATATATTTATCTTTTTATTTAACATATAACTACATAAAAGTATATTTGTTTTTATGTTCAATATTAGTTATTCAATTACTTCAAATTTAGGACATTAAAACACCCTAGATTTAAAGATCAAGGTTGCATACTCTCTCATACACATTACGCAAAACATTAACAACATTGTGTTTCCAGAATAATTAAAAAAAGGCTAGACAACACAACCTACCTCTAAAGTAGTAACACCGCCTGACACTAAATGCTGCCAAGTCACACCTCTGCTATAACTACATCGCTTGGCTGGCAAGGTTATCAGTTTTGCTCAACATAATGCCAAGTCACACCACTTTGAAAACATGGAAACAACATAATTTAAACATATATACAGCTGTAAACAAATATGGTTTCATATAACATATAAACATATTAAATGACAGGTATATTTATCAAAAACTATGAAAAAAATGTTAAATAATAAAAAAAATATAACATTATTTGTGTAACACTTTTCACCTTCCATACCTTGAATGAGATGTTTATCAATTTTGAAAAACAAACTATTAAATGCTCTAGTCCTTGAACATGCAACATATAGTTGAACATGAGAGAAACACGGTTTTTTGAGATATACCCCAACTCTATCAAATGTTTGACCTTGACTTTTATTAATTGTCATTGAATAAGCCAATCTGACAAAAACTGACAACATCTCAGAACAAAAGGTAAACTAGAATCTGATGGAGCCAACTGAATTCGAGGAACAAAAACCCGTTTACCACCAGAAACACCTGTCAAAACCTCTGCATTAATATAATCATTTTTAAGAGCACAAACTTTCATTCGAGTACCATTGCATAACCCAGCTTTGAGATCTAAATTTCTAAGTAGCATAATTACACAACCAATTTTCAATTTTAAACAATGAGGTAGCATACCTGAAGGATATAAGCTGTTCAAACACTCAACAGGAAAAATATTCCTTTCATTATGGTCATCAGTATCAATTTGATCAGCACTTAAATAAATTTTTACCTCACCCGGTAGACATTCAAGCACTTCTTCAATGATAATGAATCAACATTAAATGGTGTTTAAAATCACACGTTTAGAATAATCATTTTGATCAGCATCTCCGAAAATCTTTTCAACAATTGATTCATTTTCTCTAATAATGCACTGATTTGGTATTTCAATGCATCCTTTAAAAGGATCCTCCTCTTTGACAGGTATTGTTCCATTCCCAAGTTTTAGTAGCCGTTGGGAAAGTTCACCTTCCCCATCTTGTACTGTTATATTTTCAGTTAATGCAAACTTCTGCACCCATTGCCAATGCAAAGAACATTTTACACACAATTTTACTATTTCAACTGGTTGTGTTTATACACAATTCTACTATTTCAGTTGTTGAACATTTTCATCAAAATTTTCTAGATTTAAGCCTATAAACTCATCAATAACAGGCAGATTGTAATCAGCCAGTATTTTACCACTTTGATTAATAATCTTTTCAATTTGATGAAGAGTAGATTGTTCAGCTATTAGAAGTAGGATTGAGCAAAGAATGAAATCTTCCATCATAAAAGCTTTGCATATATTCCATAGATGCATAGGATTTTCAGATTCACAAAAGGTGAAAATAATTCAAAATAACTGTCGAATTTGCTTTGGCATACGTGTTAAAACTGCCTCAGAAAGAGTATTCTGCCATTCAGTGTCATCTTACAACAATTCTTTCAAAACACATGCTTCACGAAACGTTTCAAGGACAATACCATTACCAGTACGCACATCCTCCCAAGATGTTGCTCCTTTTGCTTGCAAAAGTAACAGTTTAAGAAAAAACAATTCTCCAGTTGGATTACCTTTATCCATTCTTACTATCACCTTATTACCACCCTTTTGTCTAACCTTCCATTTACAATGTTTAACATCAAATATAAAGTATTAAGGAATGTTTACATAAGAATGAATAAGCAATGTGCTCTTTCAATTTCAGTATTTAACTTAAACCATGCCGTTAGGTGCGTATCACCTTGAGCTGCACGCTCTAAAGCCATTTGTTCTGCTCCTTCTCTAAAATACAATAATTGATTTTTAGGTAGATGTTTACCAAGTCACAGCACTTTGAAAACACGGACACAACATAATATAAACATATATACTAAATATAAATAAAATAAATGTGTTTAAATATGTACATAAGGCTAAATATATACCTTATATATACATATTTAAACACATTTTTAAAACAATTATATAACACATACACAAACAATAAAAACACTTTACATTATTGTACTACTTTACATTATTGAAAAAACACATTAATAAAACAACTATAAAGCACTTATTACCACATTCACATACATATCAAAAAAGCATATATGCAAACAATAAACGCGTGTAAACAAAAATTTTAAAAATGACGCGAGAAAATTTAAAAAGATTCAAAATGCATATTTAGAAACAATACTCTTTACCTTCTTTTTTTTTTTTGTCATAAGAAATACTAAAATTGTCAGCAAGTTAAATGTTGAAAAGTTTTAATATTCTGAATTGTTTATTTTTGTATTATGAAATGTATTTGTCTTTTTTTTTTTTTTTTTGCGTTAAAGACTCATAACGCGCTTTGTAACACTTCTGCGCGTGTTTAGCAAATTCGGGCGCATTTAACGCGTACGCGAGCGTTTGTATATTAATAAAATAATGTTGTATTTTGGGTCAAGAAAGCTAGATTTTTTACTAAAAATAGTATTTAAAATTTTATGTCCGCTAACGCGCGTTTTAACGCGTATATCTGCGTAATACGGGCAGTTAGTGCATGTGAAAATAATTTTAAGCTCTTAATTTGAATTCATTGACCCCAAAAACCCTTATTTTAATGTATAGTATATGTTTAATGCATATATTTAATAGTTAGGTAATTTTTGCCGCTTTTAACAAGTGCAGCGCCTAAACATTCTTAACTTGTCTCAAGCAGAAAAAAACAATTTTGCTTAAGTAAATAAACTCTTGAGGAACTTCACATTACTGGTAAAAAGAGTTCTACTGTACCACGTTGGTCAATTAAATATAACTAATTAATTGCCTTCTTTATATGCAGAAAACATATTAAGTAAAACCATTTCATATTTATTATATTTTTTTCTATTTCTATTACATATCAGTTATGTAAAAATAAAGATTTCTTCCATGCATATTTTCAAGTTGCTTTCATTAAAGATTGTATAGTTTATATGTACTGAATACTTAATTTGCACAATATATTCAAGAAAAAAACATTTCTTTTCTTGTGAATTCGATTGAAACCTTTGGAAATTTTGTTTCTTGTAAAAGGAGCGGAATACATTCTGCCCGAAACGTTCTGTCAAGATCCAACAAAGGAATAGTTTGGTAAGCAAAGTAAAGCATCTGTAAAAAAATTTAACTAAAGATATCTGTTGATGAGTTTTTTATATTCTAAAATTTTTTTTTATTCAAAATGTGTTGCTGCTATTCTACCTCTATAAATATTTTCCAAAACATTAAACTAGCTAAAAAATAAGTTTGAATCTTCAGGAACACGCACCTTTAATAAGACTTGGTCTAGGTGGGTCCATTTTTTTACAAGGACAGAAAATATTCACTAATTCGTTTTTTTTGAGGGGATAAAGATTATTTCAATCATATTAACGGGTGGCCCAAGATAAATGGCACAGGTAGTATTTTTATTATAACTTTGTTATTTTTTTAGCTAGAACAGTGAATTTTTTTTTAAAAGATTTATTGTTAAATTCTCTATGAGTCTGTCTTGATGGGTTTGTTTTATGGTTTTTAATTTTATTTGTAGATAATGAAATCTAAATATTTGCAAATGCTTGTACTTTCTAAATACCAAAATGGTGATGGTCCATCAAAAATATTTGCTACTATTAAGGGTGTCATTTGGTTTCGCACAATAAATCGGTGGTGTCAAATGATAAGAGAGACAGGCTCTATCAAGTTGAAATGTCCATCATGTGTTCCAAGATCAGTTTGAACAAATGCAAACATTCAAAAAGTCAGAAGTAGTCTAAAACGTAAAAAGAGGATTTCATCTCGAAAATTAGCTAATGAACTCAATATCTCCAGAACCAGTCTTCAAAGAATACTTCAAAAGGATCTCAATTTGCAGGCATACAAACACAGAGTTGAAGGTCAAGAGAATTAAATTTGCAAACTGGATAAGAAACCATTTTCGAAAAGAATAAACACTGAAAATTCTGTTTTCAGATGAAAATTTTCGATTTAAATGGTATGTACAATGCCCAAAATGATCTCACATGGCCCACTAATCGTAATGAAGCTGATAAAGATGGTGGTATTAAACAGAAACAAAAATTCCCTCAAAAGGTAATAGTTTGGTTGGGAGCATGTTCAAAAGGTGTTACACCACTGGTTATTTTGGACAAAGATACAGTAAACCATGACTAGTATATAAAAAAAGTGTTTTATTGACAAAAACCACTGGCCTCCAAAGTCCCCCGATCTCAATCCTTTAGATTACTCAATATGGGATGAACTCGTTCACCAAATGAAATGGAATAAAATTAAATCAAAATTAACGTTAATTCAAGAAGTTAAACGAGCTGTAAAAAACATTCGAGTAAATGTAGCTTTAGAAAGTTGTACTAATTGGACCAATCGCTTATATCGTATGTCAAAAAATAATGGAGACTATTTACATTAAATAAATCATGTCATTTTGTAGAGAATTTAATGATAAATCTTTTTTAAAAAAATCACTTTTCTAGCTAAAAAAATAACAGTTATAATAAAAATACTAACTATGGCATTTATCATTTGCTATTTTTTTTTGATGTTTGTTTTTATTTATTATTTCCTAATTTTCCACTTTTTCTATTTATTATTCGGATCCAGGCTTTCAAAAATGTCCGTGTGCGTATGCTCACCCCACTTCCTCAGCATGATTTCTTTTAACAAATCCTTTAAAGGTTGAGATTCCTAATTTTTTTTCTAAGAGGTGTCCAACTCAAATCAGTAAAACAACATTCTTGAAATTTTTCCATGAAAACATCTTTCAGATCTTCACCTTTACATTTGATAAAACATCTTTCAGATCTTCACCTTTATATTTGATAAAACATCTTTCAGATCTTCACCTTTACATTTGATAAAATATCTTTCAGATCTTCACCTTTACATTTGATAAAAAGTTAGAGTTCAATACCGTCCTAGCATCCTCAATCCTTCGAATGAATATGTAAAAATCATAATTTACTGAAAAAATTTCACCTCTATTTATTTTATCTGACCAACCTTTGGTATGTTCTAAAAAATGTTTTATTTTAGAATTCAATATCAGAATCAGATTCCCATGACTTAATTAGGTCTATTACAGCTTTACTCAAATCAGTATTTTTACGATTAGAATAAATTTTTCACAATAAAAACTAAACAAATCCTGCTACATAGCGCACAGTTTCTTCATCTTGTTTTAACTTTAAATCTAGCTCTTTATAATTTGATTCCAGCAATACATAATTCTTCCACTCAATGATATTCTGAAACCATGTCTTTAATAGAAATGAATACAGAAGGTCAAACCCAGCATTACAATAAAAGTTCATTCCAAGTAGAGTATAATATTTCATTTTTGAAAAGGCTGACATGTGTTTCACAACATTAACAATGAGAAGAAATTCTTCAAAAACATTGTTGCAGGAGTTTTTTTTTTCTACAGCAATTTCAAATATGCATTAGGAAAACATGTCCAACCAATTCCCAGTCTTTACTTGATGACACAAACTCCTTAGCACAGATCCAGACCCAAGTGGAGACCGAACCTCAACTTAAAACTCAAGGTTCCACAACCACATACACCACACCTACTTATACCCGACGATCAAGCAAAATGTTGAAGGCCAAAACTAACGGAAAAGTAATGGAAAATCCATCGACTAATTCCGAAATGTGGGTAATTCCGATGATTGGGTAATAAAAGCGGGTAGCGTTTTAAATAAAAAAGTAAATAAATTAAAAAAAGAAATTTTTAGTTTATGTTTAAGAGCTAATAGCACAATGTTTAAAAAAAAACTGTTGAGAATTGAGTATTAAATTTCACCTAATCCATAAAAGTATTAAATTTTAGCTAATCAAAAATTAGTAGGTGGAATTAATACTTACATGGAGTATTAGTTTCACCTACTCCATTAAAAATTAAAAAAAAAATTAACGAAAATACCCGATCGCGCATAAAATTTTGGTACAATGATCGGGTAATTTTACTACTCGGTTTTCGGGTACTTCTACGGGTAATATTCGGGTTATTTACACCGGGTAATACTCGACCCGATGGGTAGGGTATCGGGTAACTAAAGTTATTAAAGTTGTCCGTCTACGGGTACCCTCAGGTATTCGGGTCGGATTTTTCGCTGTTACTGTTTAATATTTTTAACAAATGCCCTGCAGTGCACAAAAAGAGCTAAAGTAGCTTAGCATTTTTAAAGTATTTGTATATTTCATATTTTTATTTGATAAAACCTAATCAGTTTACATAGCAGTGGGACCCCATTTTTTAATTTGCCCCAAGGCCCTTATTTACCTAGCTACGCCACTGACTAAATGAAATCATACATTCATGAGATTTTTTCTGTGCTGTTTTGAATTCAAAGGAAACACAAAAAACAAATTTCTCCAAATAAATTTAACAAAAAGTTTTTCTGGGCCACCCTAACTTTTAATATATATATATATATATATATATATATATATACATATATATATATATATATATATATATATATATATATATATATATATATATATATATATATATATATATATATATATATATATATATATATATATATATATATATATATATATATATATATGTTACTTTAATGGAGTTGAAAATGAAGTTTTGTGCTTTACGGCAATCATCGGCTATTAATTGCAAATTAAAAACGTAAAAATGTGACATTCGATCTTACTGGCAATTCCTTTCGACTCTACTCAAAACTTGATAATGAACTGAGTTATGTCAACTATGACTCCAACCACCCACCTAGTGTTATTAAAAGACTACCTCACACTGTTTGATTCAGATTATCTTCAACTTCATCAAATCAACTTATTTTTAAAAAAGCTACTCCACCTTACATAGAGGCTTCAAAAAAGGCAGGCTATAAATGTAAACTCAATTATTAACCTCAAGTTGAAATGACTAAAAACACAAAGCGCAAGTGTAATATTTTATGGTTTATCCCTCCATTCAGTTAGAACGTGGAAACAAAAATAGGAAACCGTTTACTAGCATTGGTTAACATACACCTGAAAATGTATCACCAAAACCGCTTGTCCATTAAACAATCAATGTTTGTTAAGTAATCTTGTTTAACAAGCTATTTTGAGTTCCGAAAATCCTGAAATCGAAGAAAAAATTTATCATGGCATTAGTGAGACATCATTCATGCTAAGATACGCAAACCATTTAAAATCTTTTAACACTGCCAGGTATAAGAATGACACCGAGCTTTCGAAGGAAATTTGGAACTTCAAAGAAGAAGCCTTTACACCTATAGCAAAGTGGAGAATTGTAAACCGCTGCAAACCTTACAACCCAGAAACCAAGACCTGTAACCTTTGCCTTCACGAGAAATTTGAAATTTTATCACACAAAAGAAAACAACCTGCTAAACAAAAAAAATGAAATAATATCTAAGTGCCGACATTCTAATAAGTTCCTTCTATACTCTTCTGATAATGAAAACTAAACGATTGCGTCTTTTGTTCATTACTTCATTATTCGTTCTACCGTAGCTTTGATTCGTTTTTAAACGGTTTTTACAATTTTAAATTGTCATTAATAGCTGATGTTTGCGATAAGGCACGAAACTTCAAGTACCGTAAAAGTGCCTAACTTTGCACAACCATTGGTAACTTTGCACAACAGTATGTCAAAGATGTTTTACTCTCTAGGAACTAAAAATTTGAACTACAAATGCAAATCACTTTAGAATCCTACGGTTTGTTTTAGTGTTAATACGAAACTCATTTAAAATAGTTTTATAAACGCGATTTCTCGCAACACGAGTCGTTTTGTGTAAACATAGAAGTAGAATACAAAAATTATGTCTTACAAACTTTATCTGTGCAGCAGATCAGAATTAAACTCAAAATTGAATAAACTTGCTTAAAGTGTATGTTATGGTGTTGATTTGAAGTATACTAAGTGTTTAAACTAATATCGATAAAAAAAAATTAAAATTTAAGTCTTGTAAATAAAGTACTTATTTGGCAGAATTCGGGGTAACTCTGCACAATGTACACAGTTCACCTTAAATGTTGTTGGTCATCCAAAAACAATACTTTCTAAAACTTCATGCAAATATTTTATATAATAGAGTTATTTCATACTTTTTTATAGCTTTAAATAATTTCTTGGGTAACTCAAAGTCAAACTAAGTTATTAGTAATGTTTTTTTTTTAGAGATCAAGTAATTACAAAAAGAAGCTTAAAACCAGAAAATGCAAAAACTATACAGAGAACGATCTAGCTAAATGTCTTGAAGATGTAAAATCTAAAAGGCTGACACAAGAGTAAGCTGCTACAAAATATGGTGTTAGTCAAAGAACGATTAGTTACAAATTGAAAGGAGAGCATAACATAAAACCTGGTAAACCGTATTATTTTTCCAAATTAAAGGAGACTACCTTTGTCAAATGTACCATTCAATTAAGTCAACTTGGATTTCCTATCGGTAAAGAAGACTTACGTCATATTATGTAAAATTATATCCATAGTTCTGGTAGAAAAGTAAAAGAATATAAAGTCATTCCTGGGCCTGATTTAATCAAGTCATTTTTACAAAGACATCCAGAACTAAGAAATAAATTTGTGCCAAACATAAAAAAATCACGAGCAAATGTTAATGAAGAAATTCTAAAAGAATATATTCAACATCTTCCCAAAACCATAAAAGATGTTCCTCCAGGCAACATATACAACTATGATGAAAGAAATCTAACTGATGACCCTGGCTTAAAAAAGTGCTTCGTAAAAAGAGGCAGTAAATACCCCACAAATATAAGAAACACTTCTAAGACAAGTATTTCTATTATGATATCAGGTAATGCAACAGGTGAAACTTTACCACCTTTTGTTGTTTATAAGGCTACTAATCTGTGATCAACTTGGTGTGTAGGAGGTCCTAAAGCAGCCAAATACTTCAGTACTAAAAGTGGGTGGTTTGATGGAGTAGCTTTCAAAAGGTGGTTTTTTTCTATAGTTTTACCTTCTTTGAAAAAGAAGTTAGGAGTTAAAGTTCTCTTAGGCAATAGCCTATCCTCTCACATCTCTCCAAAAGTTATTGAAGCCTGTTGAAGTAAATGAAATAAAGTTTGTTTTTCTACCATCAAATAGTACACATACAACTCAACCCCTAGATGTAGCTTTCTTAACACCTTTAAAAACAGCTAGGCGTAAAATTATCACAACGTATAAAGATTCACCTGTTGGTTCCACAAAGACATCGCTTGACAAACATTTCCCAGAACTTTTGAATAAATCAATGTCTGCTGTAGAGCCAAATCAGGCTAGTAATTTACAATCAGGTTTTAGAAAGTGCGGCGTCTATCTAGTGAATGTCAATGAACTTACAAAGTTTAGAGAAAGAGAATCTAATGATAAAGAATTTCTAGAAGACAGCTTTAAGATTTTCTTACAAAACAAATTTAAATCTTTGGAATCTGTAGGAACTAATAAACAAAAAAAGAAACTTTCTGTTCCTGCAAGCAAAAGTGTTAACATTGAAGATCTAGAAAAATTTAACGAGGGTTGTGATTTTGCCTCAAAGACATTTGCAAATAGGAAAATATAAGCAAAACTAGGAAACTTTTCAAAGTACCAGAATTAGGCTTTCAACAGGGTTTTTGAACTGTGTTTTCTTAATTTTGAGTTTTTATTCAAAAAAAGGAAATCTTTAATTATTTTAGTTTATCTAAAAGTAATGTTTAATTATTTAAGTTTACCAAGATACAAATGAGCTTTTTTGTGTATTTAATGAGGTTGTGCTCAGTTTTCTTTTATCATACCATGTTATAATCTTTATTAAGCATAATAATTCTATAATTAATCTTTTGTTTTTTTTGTTAAACTAACTTTGTACAACTTAAAAAAAATTAGATTAGTTTTATGATATGTAATACATATCATAAAACTATTCCAATTTTTTTTAAGTTGTACAAAGTTACCCAGACCCCTGGATAACTTTGCACATTTATAAACAATCTTGAAAAACTATTTCTTAATTTGTAAAAATAAATTTAACAATTAAAATAGAATTTAGATATCCTAAACAAACTATTTGCAAGTTTACATTAATATAATAAAAAGTTTAAAGCAGATTATTATAGATGAAAATTGCAAATAAGTCAAAACTTTGGGCAAAGTTAGACACTTTTACGGTACTATTAAAATTGTGATTTTCTCCATTTAAATAACAGATACACATATTTTGCTATTATTAAAATAATTAGCACTCTTTTACGTACAACAGTTACGTAAAAGTTTGTAATGTTAAATTTAAAACCTTTCAAGTGGTGACAAACACTATAAAAAATTGTACACAAACTTTTAGCCATTTTGGGTAATCTTTTGTGGTTGCTCAAGACTTTTGAAATTTGCAATTTTTTAAGATTTTTAATTTCAATTTTAAATACATCATTAACTTAGGGCATTTTATTTCATAAGTTTTATTAAGAGTTTTAACTTAAAGTTAATATAATGTGCAATACAACTGGTAACCCGTTGACAGACACTTACGTCTATCGCCGTCAAAGCGAAGTTCAGTATGTGGCATGACTGCAATAGCCGTCTAAAACGAAACGGTCGTTTTTGGACACTGAGGCTATAGCGGCACAAATGTGCACTTACCGGCGTACAATTAGAAACCTCGTGTCATGTTTTGGAAATAACTTTTTAGGTTGAATTTTTCCACCTCTTACACGACTTGCAGCTTTAGTACGCACGTGGTTGCAAAGGGAGTAATGCGATCGTGTCTTCTCTTGAATTGTGTTATGTTATTTATACATTTAAATATATTTATTGTTTTACTGGTAAGTACTTGTTTAGTATTAATTTTACGCTTTAAATAAAAATAAAAAAAATAAAACTCAGCATTTTTTGATACATTAGAAATATTTTTGGTTATGCAATTTACTTTTTGTTTTTTTATGATTTTGCAATTGAAATAAAATAAATAATGATGTTAAATAAAATGTTTCATTCAGTATTTAAAGAAAGTGTCCAGTTGGGAAAAAGAGCAGGCTAGGCTGCTGAAGCTTTTTGAGGAAACGAGCAGTGGGTCAAGCAACAGTAAATCTGAATCCAATTCTAACAGTGCTGAAAATAACAGTTCGGATCAACTAAATATGAGGTATATAAAGCACCAGAAGAACCAGAAATGGATGAAACATGGCATACCAATACAACACCAAAAAGAAACTTTTCTTTTGATGCAGATGCCGCTGGGATTCTTCTGGATAAAGGCTAAAATGTTTCTCCAATTCAGGTTTTTGAAAAGATATGGGATGACCAAGTAATGGAAATAATTATAACATCAACGAATGATTACGGCATTAAACCTTGTATTCAAAAACGCCCACATACAAGGCTTAGTAGGAAGGCAAAGTTCAAAAATACTGAATCGATTGAAATGAGCGAGTTTTTAGGTTTGTGTTTGCTTCAGTTTCAGCTAAAATTCTCTGTCATTAGAAAACTCTTTAATTGATGCATTACATTACCATCCAGCATTTCCTTCACTAATTTCTGGAAAGAGGTTTGAGCAAACTTTGAGATGCTTTTGTGTAAAAGAAAATTCAAACAACCCTTTGAGGAAAATAAAAATATTTCTTGATTTGCTTATACAAAAGTTTGCGAAAGTATATGCACCAAATGAAGCATTATCATTAGACGAATGTTTGTTATTATTTTGAGGAAGACTTTAAATTTCGAACGTACATGAAAGGCAAAAAGGTAAAATACGGAATTAAATTATACGACTTCGTTCAGCTCAAGGTTATGTTTTGAACATAGAAATATACAAAGGCTATCGAGAAAACGAAGAAAAAATGACAACTATTGAAAGCAGGCCCGGATTTACCCATAAGCAGACTAGGCACTGACTAGGGCCCCAAGATTTAGGGGGCCCCCAAGCATCAGGAGATCCAATTCCAAAACAAATAAAAATTTGAATTGAAAACTTTTTATAAAAAATCAGCAATTGTATTGAAAACAAAGTGAACTTTATATATTTTAACTTTGCACATAAACGTTCATAATTTCAAATAATTAATTTGAAAAACATGTTTTTCTACGGGCGCCATCTCTTAAAAATTACTTTAGTAATTTTTTAGTGAAAACATACACCCCTTCCTTTGTTCCACCCCGAGTTTGGTTTTTACGCAGAGCCTGGCTTGGGGTGCCGAACTTGGGGTAGGTACCTCGAGTTTGACACATACCCCAAGTATGGATATTGAAAGTTTTTAAAATAATTATTTTTGCGGATATTGAAAGTTTAAAAAAGTAATTATCTTTTTGGATTGCTGATTTTTTTTTCATAATTTTTTTTTTTTACGGTTTGATCCGGAATATAAATTAAAGGAAGTTATTTCTGATTATTAAGGTACAAATTTGTGATATATTAGTTATTAAAAGTACAGATATTTATTGTCGATGCCCTTTATCAAAAGGCTTTTTCTCTAAGGTTTTTAAACAAAAGGAAATATACATTATGACAAACTTATGTCAATGTTTCGGACAAACATATGTCCATGCGTGCTTTTTATGTATAGTTGAATTAATATAATAATAAAGTTATAATAAAAAAATGCTAAAGTTTAGTACCATATTAGTTTTTGACCACATTGGAGCTTCCAGTAAATTGCCTGCATTCTTTACGCGCTCTTGATGAATTGTTACTTTCTACAGAGGAAGTGAAACTTTTAAGCTCAGTATACTAAAAAAAGGGCCGATAAAGGGTCGTCCATAAAGTACTTATGCTAATAAGGGGAAGGAGGGGTCAAAAAATAACGTACTTAAGCGTATGGGTGATCAAATATAAAGGTACGTAGGCAGTTTTTATATTATTATTGTTTGTTTTTCAATTATAACATACACTAATCAATGGTTTTTAAGTGTGGGGGTAGGGTATCTAATAAATTGGATGCTTAGCCCGGGCATCATGAAGTCTCTGTGCACAAATAGGGGTTGCTGCTTTCGCAATTTTTTGTTTTTCATTTATGACATCGTGAAACACACGGTATACCAACTTCAAAGCATCGACAATGCTTGGTTTGGCAAGCTTTTTTACATCGACAAAAAACTACTTTATTAGTGATTTCATTCAAAACCGCCTCAATCAAGCTAACAGTAGCATCACTTTTAACTTTGACAACATTAGTGTATGGCAACAAGTGGGTGGCAGTAAACCGCTTTTCAAGAATTCCAAGTGATGTCACCAATTTATAGGTTGGATTTTCCCCAAACGCCTTATGAAGAACAACACATGGTAAACGCAACATATCCGTAGAGTTACGCAATGCTTTTGGTATAGCCACACTAACATGATCACCTTTTTTAAAAGCTGCAACTGTTATATTGTTTTGTTTATTGTACTTTTAAACCATGAATTTTGCATTTTTTTTCAAGATTACATGCTGTTTCATGACGATGGTTCATGCGAATTGGACAAGTTATCTAAAAACACAACATGATGTAATATGATATTTAAAAAACTTATTTTTATAAGTATTTGACATACTAAATATAATGTCAACCAATTTGAATAAAGAAAATTAATGCAAAAGATTTTTTTAAAATGACAACAATTATAAAAAGTCTTCAACTTTTTTTTGTACCTTCATCCTGTCTTTTATATCTTCTTCAGACTCATGGTGGTACGAAAAGTCAACAATACCACAGTCTTCTCCGTCAGTAAGAGTGTTATCACTTAAGCCACCTTGATAAAAAAAATAAAGAAATAAAGAAGACCAAAAATGAACATAAATTTTGTTAATAATAATAAAGCATACTGTATATTGAAAACAAAATATTTCTAAATATTTAAAAACAAAAAATTCATTTGAAGACATAAAAACTAAAAGTTTTAATGGTTGTGAAACATTTTTGGTTGACAATATTAATTAAAACAAAAAATAATAATTAAGTAAACAGTAAGTTACCTTCAATGTCTTTAGAAGTTCCGCTGCATTCTGGAGTGTCAATTGTACTACTGTCAGCAACAACTAGACAATAACAAAACTTTCAGATATTTATAGTCAAAATAAATAAAACAAGAAACATGTATGTAAAATAAACTTGCACACACAAAAAAAGGAATTTCAACTAACTTTATTTGATAATGAAATAAAAAAAACTAATCCAGGTTTTTTATTATACAACCAACAGCTTTGTTACAGAAATGTCAATAAATGATAACAAAATGAAAGTTATTTTCATCCTGCTATATTGCAAAAAATGACATTCATAAAAAGTCTTTAAAATAATAAAAAGGTTTTGATAGAATTAACATTTAAGTCATCTTAATTTTACCTTGATCAGGATTCTCAATTATGTTTGAAACATTGTCTTCATTAACCTCTTTACCCTCTAATGGGAATTGTCCGTTTGGTTTTAGGCCAAATACAAAAAGGTGTCTTTTTTATACTTCTTACATATGTAGAATTCATAACATCTATAAACATTTAGTTAGAATTTTAAGGGAAAGAAACAAAATATTTTTTCCCATATTCTTACATTAAATTATTTGTCAAAATAATAATAAAATATGTTACATGAAAAAATGCTATCATGTTAGTGGCAATAAAACTGTTTAAGTTCGAGCTATAGCTTTTCATTTAAAAAAAACCTTGAATTTAAAATAAACTTACATTGAATTTCATCTAACCATTCTGACCAATTACTTTGACCAGAATCATATTCACGTGAAGAAATTAATCGTTCTATGGTAAAGTTGCCCTGCTCAACCAACCCTTGACTTTGGGAGTGTCTTGGTGAACCATTTATAAGTTGGGTTTTCCCAGGCCATAATAATAAAAGTGATTTTATTACATCGTTTACAAATTCACTCCGATTGTCACTATGTAAAATTGCTGGTAAACCAAAGTAACTCAGCACAAATCTTTTAAGATTGTTTACTGTTTCTACAGCTGTTTTATTTCTCATGGTAAACAAAATATGAAATTTACTGAAATGATCAACAACATGACCAATATATCTGAATCCATAATCTGGCTTAGATTCCATTGCAATCAAATCAATCTAAATATATTTAATATGTAAATATAATACAAATTAATTGCATTAAAATAGTCTTAATTAAAATAATCTTAACTAATAGCAGAATAACATACAAAAATTTAAATGATTATATTTATTTAAAAAAAACATGGTTAGAAATTCAAAGTCAAAAAACCGACTATACTTGAAGACGTTGCAAAAAACCAATAAAAATTAATGGTTGTAATGGTGCTTTTTTTAACTGTCTTTTATTTAAATTACAAGTTGGGCAGAAACTGATAAAAATTTCAACAGCCTTCCTTGGAATGTTTGCATAACCTGCAATAATCTATAAAAGATAAGTTAATTCATTTATAGAGCAAGCCCCTACAATGAAAACTGAATCTTTAAAATATGGAAAAATATAATAATATTTTGAGTAGTTAGTATTTATTTGAAGCTAGATAAAATTAGTACGATATCTAATTTTCCACAGCATAAAAAAAGTAATTTACTTTTTATATTCTGATACCTATGGTATATTTACTAAATATACCATGGTTATTGCAATAGAAAAACATAAAACATAATAAAATATCAGTAAGTAACTAGTACCTTCTTATAAGTTTTTAATGCCCCAAGATGCAGACCATTCTGACAATGTGCAATATTAATAGCAGAGAAAACATCTTTAGTACTCACTGCACAACTGTAGTTTCCAAATGGTGACGAATCTCGCAAATTAATCTAAATAAATAAGTTTAATTAGATATTTATTAAAACTTTAAAACCAATTTAAAAAGACTTTAAATATACTATACATATATAATATTAATAAAAGTATATACCATGTAAAAATACACATTTACCTTTAAACTTACTACTTAATGCACATAAAAGCTAGTTTTGTTCAAAAGTATAGGCTAAAATCTATTCAAAGTTTCACACTGTAGTAAGTAGCTGTAATATAACAAAAAGCATAAAAGGTGCGGTATTGTCTGTTTACTTTAATTATATTCTGACAGATCGAGAAGTATATACAAATTGTGTATACAGCAAAACTTAAAACTCATAATATAAAATATTATCATAAATTTGTTGTTGATGGAAAACAAATTTATGCAATAAATTTATATAGCAGATAAAGTCTACCTCTTTATTACATTTAGTTGGAGCACATAAAATATCTTTTAAACCAAAGGGTGGGTAATCAATTAGTTTAAATTTGTTTGACTTGATTCTTCGTTGAATATTCCGTGAAACAATATATGCAGTTTTCTCATCAGTTTTTTTTTTTTTCAAATATTTAATAATGGAAGTATATTCATATTCAGATAAAATAGAGCTATTTGACTTGTTGTTAAGTCTTAACCATTTTTCAAACTGATCTTTTTGCTGTTCAAAACATTCAGGATTCATTTTTACAGTTTTTCCTATGATTCATATGATTACAAAAATTAAAAATTATATTCATAGACATTCAAATGATTTTTTTTTAATTATATCTAAAATTATAATATAATAATATATATTTTAAATCATGAAATACTTTTAAAATCATTATCTCTTATGCATTTGTATTTTGAAGGAGTAAAACTAATTTAAAAACTCGCTACAAACGAAATTCTAAATATTAATTCGCATTAAAAAGTTACTCACTCCAAGTGATACATGACCTACCCCGAGTTTCAACGAAAAACCGCACTCGGGGTGAAATATCACCCCAAGCCCGGCTTCGTTTAAAAACAGACTTAGGGTGGAACACCTTGCTTATTCATAATTTGTGAAATTATAATATAGGTGGAGGTATAATCAAATTTTGAAATATAAATCAAATTTCAACTTAATAAGTTGAAATTTGAATTCTATTTTTACAGAATAAACTAGAAACTTAGATTAAAAATGATTTTTTAAGTAAAGTACAATATAAAAATGAATGTAAGAATTTAATTAGTGCATTATTTCATTCAAATCAGAAAAGAAATATAAGAATATTTGACTTTTTCCTTTATTTTACTTAAAACTAAAAAATGAAGAGAGCATATGAAAGCGGAGCTCAAAAACGTAAGAAAAAAGCTAAAAAAGATGAGGAAGTCAAAAAATTACCAAAGCTTGATCAGTTTGCTACTGGATTTAAAACAAATAATTTTTCAGCAATCACTGAAACATCAACTGAAGCTTGTTATGAGTCATCTCTAATAAGTGCAATAACATTAAATGATCTGAGCTCAAATTAATAGACAGAGTGATGCCGGACTATGGGCTGATTTGTCTATGGAGGATGTTGAATTCAAAAGGGGCCTGAAGTCTAACAGAATATAAATGACACATTTTTGGCTTCAAAAACGTCGTATGCAGAAAACGATCGCTATTGCTCAAAAAACCTTTTCACTAGCAAAAAAGCCAATGGTGAAGAATTTGAACGAGAATGGTTAATATATTCACCATCGCTAGGTAGTGTGTTTTGCTTTGTGTGAAAGCTGTTTAGAGTTTCTAAAAGAATTTGTTTTCATCGTTTCACATAGAAAAGCTATTATGAAGTATTTAGAGCGTAAAAATAATTATAGTGTAAAAGATCAGCTGGACTCTGAAATCAGAAAGGAACGAAATTACTGGCGACAAGTTTTGAAACGAATAGTAGCAGTGATTTGTACTTTAATAGAAAAAAACTTGACTTTCAGAGGATCCAACGAAAAGTTTCGGCAAAGAATTCAATGGCAATTTTAAAGGATTACTGGGTCTTATTTCGAAGTTTGACCCTTTTCTATCTGAACATGTGGAAAATTATGAAAATGTTGGATCTGGAAAAACTAATTATTTGTCAAAGACTGTTTGTGACGAACTCGTTGCACTGATGTCCAAGAATGTTTCACAGTCGATTAGCAACAAAGTAAAAAATTCAAAATATTTTGGTTTATCCGTCGATTCTACACCAGACATTAGTCACAAAGATCAGCTTTGTATTATCTTGAGATATGTTGATGATACAACATTTGAACCAATTAAAAGATTTATCAATTTTGTGCAAGTTGAGGATCACTCGGGTGAGAAATTAGCTGAAGCAACCATCAATTTTTTGGATTCAACTCTCAGCTTGGACATATCCAACTGTAGATCACAATCATATGACAACGCGCCAAACATGTATGGAAAATATAAAGGTATGAAGACGAAAAATTTGAATATCAATAAGTTGGCCACCTTTTTGCTGTGTGCTACACATTCATTAAATTTGGTGGGTTCATCTGGTGTTGATTGTTGTATAGAGTCAATTAATTTTTTCGGAATAGTTCAACAAATATAACTTTTTTTCGTCATCAACCAAACGATGGGCTGTTCTAAAGAAATTTTCGGATAGGTCTGTTAAATCTTTGTCTGAAATCCGATGGATTGCTCGTGCAGACTCTGTGAATACAATATATCGTAACTAAGAAGACATAGAAGATTCTTTTAATGAAATCGCGGAAGATTCAAGTTTTGATTCGAATTCGAGAGCGGAGGTACATAATCTGATTGGAAAGATGGACGAATTTGAATTTGCATTACAGTTTTTTGGAACACCGTCCTGAGTCGAATAAACTTAGTTTCAAAATGTCTACAAGATTCAAAAATTACCCTAGACACTTGATCGAATTTATACTCATTTCTTAGTGATTTTTTTGATAAATTAGTTGGCGATTATAATATCATTGAAGCAGAAGCAAAAAAGTTGCTTTCAGACACCGACTACACAATCAAAAAGCAACAAACAAACAAAAGATTTCCAGATGAATCGCAAACACCACAAACCAAATTGACTCCTAAAGAAACATTTCAAACAAATATTTTTGAGAAAAGTTTTAAAATACTCAGTGTAAGTTTAAAAGAACGGGCTAAAGCTTAATTTGGATTTTTGACAAATTTAAACATATCACATGAGGACTTAAAGTCTTACGTCCAAAACATTATGGAGCAATACAGTGAAGACATCGATGAAGCTTTGTATAATGAACTAATTCATTTACATAATTATATTAATTTAACCTGCAAAGGTGAAGATTTACATATAAGTCATTTATCATTATATAAAATTTTTAAAGAAAAAAAAAGGAAATTGTGTTTGCAAATTCCGAAACAATTTTAAGAATCTCTTTATGTTTGATGCTCACTAACTGTTCTAGAGAACGAAGTTTTTCAAAGTTAAGACTTACGAAAAATTGTTTAAGGTATAAGACCCCTCAAAAATCTTAAAAAAAAAGTTTTTTTTTTTTTATGTAATTTTGGCACGAAATTTATCGCTGAACACTAATTTGAAAACCATTTTTAAAGATTTGATTTAGTTCTTGAGATATCCAATGTTTCCTTTGACTGGGTAAATTTGGTCTGCATAGCAACACGCATAGCAACGAGTTTTTAAAGAGAATTGCGAGCTTTTTCATTATATTTCTTTTTATCTAATAAACTTTCTAAACAATGGGTAAGTCATGTAGAGTAAAACAAAGTACTAAAAGTAAAAAACCAAGAAGATTTCATGGAAATAGATATACCAGAAATTTGCTAAATGATTCAACTTTGCCAGTAGCTTCCTTTATTAGTACTGAAAAAGACAATCTTTCTTCTAGCACTATGTTGAATTTATCTGTATCTTCAAAAAAAGTTGAAAAAATTGAGACACCACAGCTAAATGAAAACAGTTCTGTTGGTTATCGTATTGTTGGCATGGAAATTTTATCTAGTGTAATTTATCAATTATGTTGTAAAAAATGTCTACAATCTGGTTTAAATCTTTCAGAATGATTTTCTAAGAAAAAGGGATTGAGCTCAATGTTATACATTTGGTGCTCTAACTGCAATGAAAAAATTGAATTCTATACTTCAAAGACATGCTCTGGAAGAAAAACTTTTGATGTAAATAATAGAATAGTTTATTCAACGCGTGCATATGGTCAAGGTTTTTCAGGATTAGAAAAATTCACATCTTTAATGAACATCCCTAAAACAATGACTAAAAACAATTACAACAAAACAATTAAAACTGTCTCTGAATGTGCTAAAGTTGTTGCAAAAGAAACAATGATAGATGCTGTCAAAGATATCTCTCAGTCTTCTTTAAATATTGTTGATACTGCAGTATCAGTTGATGGTAGCTGGCAACGACGTGGATTCTCTTCATTAAATGGAGTTGTTACAGCGATATCAATGAAAGCAGGTAAAATTCTTGATTGCGGATCAATGAGTCGATCATGCAAAGCATGTAGCCTAAAAATAAAATAAAAGAAAGTAATCCTACTGCATTTGAAACATGGAAATTATCACATGTATGTAAATTAAATTATTGTGGCTCTGCTCCTGGTATGGAAGTGATTGGTGCAAAAAGAATGTTTAGTCATTCGATCTCACAAAATAGACTAAGATATGTAGAGTATTTTGGGGATGGTGATTGTAAAAGCTATCCTTATGTTAAGGATACTTATCCTGGAATTACAGTGTGTAAGTTGGAGTGTGGTGGACATGTACAAAAACGTGTTGGTAGTAGATTGAGAAAGTTGAAAAAAACTATTAAAGGGCTTGGAGGGGAAGGAAAATTAACAAATGCTACAATTAACCGTCTACTAAAATACTATGGAATTGCTGTTAGGCAAAATGTAAATGATTTAGAAGGTATGAAAAAGGCCATACTTGCAACATTGTTTCATGTATCTTCATCAGCTGAAAATAATTGGCATGATCATTGCCCTGATGGTATCAATAGCTGGTGTCGTTTTAAACAGGATAAAGCTAATAAAACCTCTACCTACAAACCAGGCACAGGCCTTCCACTCTCGGTTGTCAGCCATTTAAAACCTATTTATATCGATCTATCTCAAAAAGAACTTTTAAAAAAATGCCTTCATGGTAAGACCCAAAACCAAAATGAAAAAAAACCCAAAACAAAGTATGTTTCTTTAACGCAGCTGAAGTTTGGAGTTTACGACGCTGTTTCAAATTTTAACATTGGAAGAAAAGCAAGTGTTCTTTTATTTGAAAAGTTGAACTTTTTATTGAAAATGATTCCAGGAATATATACTCTTCAAGGTTGTTTAATCATGAACAAAAAGCGTCTAATTTTTGCAGAGTATCAAAATCGGACAACATCAAAAAAGCAACGAAAAGTAATTCGTGGCTGCAAAAAAAAAAAAAGAAGATGCAGATAATGACCAAGAAAGTAGACTATATGATCCTGGTTCATGTTCTTATAAGTAACTGTTTTTAAACTGGCACTTTCATTGAAAATTTTTGGTACAGTTATAAATGTTATATTTAAATGCGTTTTCTCAATATGTAAATTTTTGACCTCCCGGCCATCCTATTTTATTAACGGTATGCTCAATTTGCATGAAACTTTCAGCAAATGTTTATTGCATCTAGTTTTACAATTGGAACTAAAAGTTTTGCAATATTTTAAAAACTTCTTTATTTATACTAGCTTGATCTTAAAAAATTTTGTTTTTTTTAATGCACCATTTTAAAAGTTTCAGTGTAACTCAAATATTTATTTTTTTTAAATAGTTTTAGTTCAGTTTGTAGATCAACATGTTGTTAATCTTTTGCCAAAATTTCATACCCTAAATGCTTTCAGTTACTGAGATAGTATGACCGGGGTGGCACAAACATTTTTGAATGTTGACTATTTTATTGGTAACCATGACAATAATAAAATTATTTTTTAAAATGTTATTACCTAGTTCTTTCTCAGAACACAGTTGGTTTTTTGTTAAAAGAGTTATTTTAATTTAAAAATTTTTGAGGGGTCTTATACCTTAAGATCAGCTATGATACAAAATACATTAAATAATTTTTCATTGTTTTCAAGTAATGTAGATTTGATGAAAAAAATTGATTTCGACGAATTGATTTTCGAAGAATTTGCTAAGGAAAAGTGTAGAAAAAAGTTAATGTAAAATTTGAAAATAAAACACATTTTCACATACCTTTCAAGTCCTTTTTATAAATTTGATTGAGTGTCAATATTTGAAGTTGCTTTTAAAAGTACATTCTTGATTCTTGAATAAAGGATTAATATATAATTTTAGGGGCCCCAAAACTTGAATCTGCCTAGGGCCCCAAATGAGGTAGAATATTTAAACAAAGGCCATCAACTATTCGAGATAACTATTACTATAGCCTACCATTATCTAACAAATTACTTAGCAAAAAGACACGTGACAGGAACTCTTCGTGTAAATAGAAAGTGTCTGCTGCAAAAAATAACACGTCGTAAGCTTAGAAGAAGAGAACATGTGTGGCGACGCCAGTCTCCGACAATGGAAAGATAAACGGGATGTGCTGAGTCTAACAACAGCTTACCACCTAAGTATGATAGACATTGCCAACCGGAGACAACAGGAAGAGAGAAAACCAATTGAAATAGTGAATTATAATCAGAATATGCCAGGTGTTGACTGAGCCGATCAGATGATGTCTTATTATTCCTGTCCACGAAAAATAATTAGATTGTATAAAAAGGTAACCTTTCATCTACTGGATGTAGCAGTGTGGAATTCTTACTACATCTTTAAAGAAAAGACAGGTTCTCAAACGAAGTTTATAGAATACAGGGAAGCAATCATATGATCTCTAACTGTTATAAATTATAAACAGGATAGAAGGTCTTTGGTTCGATTTAAAGGTACACGAATCCAAACCAATTAAATTAACTACAATCGAACATAGCATTTTCCTGAGAAAATTTCCCGTCATGAAAATTATCATCGAAAAACATATTTTCAGCGTTCTAAACAATTTTATAAACAGGGAATAAGGAAGGAAACATGATGTTGCTGCAAGAATTGAATATCAAAACCTGCACTGTATCCAGCACCATGTTATGAAACATGGGATACCGAAAACAAGGTGTAATAATTATAAAACTACAATAAATTTTTTTGTCATTTATTTATTTTTGTTTGATTATAAACTAACATTTCGTGTAAAACTCCCAAAAGTACTTTTTTGCGCACAAAAAATTGCTGATATCAGTCTTTAAGCCTGTCATTTACGCTTTTAAATTTTCGGTGTTATAGCCGCCATCGTCCCATTACTTAGTGTCTAGAGTCGTGACGGCGCCATGACGGTTATAGCCGCAACCTAATTAAAGGTGGTGAATTAATCAAAACTAAGTTTATTTAGGCAGAAAAAATAAAATTATACTTTAAACATTCTAAAAATTACAAAAACATTTAGTGTTAATTTTCGAACTTTACTTGTTCCTACTGCCCGTAAATGTGTTAATAATATAATTTAATAAAAAGTAACTGCATTGCTTGGAATCAGTTCTGTAATCTTTGAACAGTAAACTTTAAGTAGCCCTTAATCTGTATTCATTTGAATGGGCAATGATTTCTTAGCTGATTTAAATTTTTCTTTGATTTGCTGAACAACATTCAGTAAGTATTGTCTCTGCTCTTCATTTTTAGTCAATATTTCATTACATGGGCTTATCTATGCAACACCACATTCAGGAAAATCATTAGTGACTCGTAATCCATTAATTCTGATTGAGGATTTTTTTTGTATGTTTTGAGAGAATTGCAGAAAATGGATCAGTGGCAAGCATTGATGTAAAATTAATCCCCAATCGTTCAAAAATAACCAATGACTTTGATGTTACAAATCTTCAGTTGTCTTTATATGGCAAATCAGCAACATTTCCATATTTTTTTCGGTTATTCACATTTGATTTAATGTTCAATTTGGAAACCATTTTTTGTTTTGTTTCCAATAGAACATGATTTGAAGAAAATGACAGTCTAATAAGTTCTTCGCTTAAATACCACAAATGTCTTTGTTGTGCAGCTGCAGCAGTTTGACTTATTTTTCATCAAAAGATTTTTATACGAATATAACTTTTCTATTAATCTACAAGCTCCTGCATGAATTCCTGTGCTGCTAGATGTTGTATCAAAACACATTCCAATAACTTGTTCCTTTATTCCCCATTCTGAAAAACTTGCAACAGTTGCCTCAACCATGGCTTCTCCAGTACCTTTTGATATTTTTGGAACAACAAGTAACTTTTCAGTGTTTTCACCTGTCATTAATATGGCCAATCGGTCAACTTTTTTATGAACAACATTAGTGATGTCCTGCAGCAATTTACCATCCCAATGTACAGCAAGGGTTTTGTTAACATTAAACTCTTGCTTATCCTTTTCTCCTAATTTTTTTCTATTTTCTTTTTTAGCTCTATGAATTGTGCTAACAGATAATGTTAAATTATTACTGTCATGTCCCAAACTTGTAGCTGCAGCTACAATAGTAAAAAGAGCTTTTCTGTTAGACATCTTGGTTGTGTCTAATGCTGATTGTAGGTTCAGGTGTCATTAATTTAGCTACCTTTGCTTTCTTTGGTGTGTGTATTGTATTTTCAGAATGTTAAGTGCTAATTTCAATGCCTTTAAACTCTTCATATTCTTCTTCACTTGCATCATCTTCAAAATCAAACTGATTTCGAGGATGCACTGCTTTCATCTGGTTTCTTTATAGTTAGAATAGATTTTGTTGAAGTTTCTTTTCTTATTTCCTCCTTTTTCGTCTCCTTTTCTTTGGCTCTTCGCTCAGCAATTTTTTTTTTCTTTTCTTATCAACCTTTCATCTACTGATAACAAACAAGCTTGTCTCCAAGCTCTCTGTTCTAAAAAAAAAACTTTTTATCTATTGTCATCATTTGCATGGCATTCTGATTAGCAATATCAAACAAACTAATTCCTTTAAAAAAATCACATTCCTTTTGTTTCTGAGTTTTACTTTTGCGATACTTATTCTTTTTTAATTTCTGATATTTGTCAACACATCTTTCAGTTTTAGTTACTAGATGCAGCTCCGTTTTGGTAGGAATTCTTGCTTTTAACCAAAAAAACTATCACCTCTTATGCTACATAAATAGCACTTCTATGTATTGTATCTTTATTTTGTCAGTGATGGTGAAAAAATCTTGATAAGGCTTGTTTTATTGAAGGATGTTCACGTGCTAATACAATGTGTGAAGTAGGACCAATCCACTACATAGTTGACTGACTTCGAGTATGTTTTTTCATTTCAACATTTATTTTGTTTGCCATTTTCTAAAAAAATAATAAAATAGAATTAAAGTGTAATTTATTTTGCTGTTTAACATTATTAAAAAATAGACAATAACATGTTTACTTCTAACCTATTAACTGAAATACAAACCCTTCAGTAAGTCTGAATTGTATCAAGAAAATGTACTCTAAAACTTGTACCTGTTATATTAGTTTTTTTAGAAGGTTAAAAAATACTTTTTAAATTAAAGCAGGCAATATAAAATTAAAAATTTAATTAGCATTTCGTCGGGTTGCTGACAGAAGTTGGTAACTACATTTTTTCGTAAAATGATATTTTTTGATATTTGTCATCATTTGGTCAATATCTTTGTCTGGTAAAAACATGTAAGTGATATTATAGGGATAAATTACTCTTTTTCATAGTCAAAATAAATGTAAGTACTCCTAAGATCAAAATAGAACAGGCTAAGATTTGTAACATCACTTACTGACTTCTGGGAATACGTTTTGCTCACAATATGGGCAACACTGCTTGTTAATTTCACTTATTTTTGCCTGACATATTTTGAAAGTATTCCCGTACGGTGGCAGCACTTACCATTAAACCCAACTGCCATTCCAGTCAAATTGGTGCGTGTGCTTTTTGCTTTGATTGAAGATTCATATTTGGAGTATTTTAAACAGTGTAAAACGTAATTTATTCATTTTAATTTTTTTGTAACATTAAAGAATGTCAATTACTGAAAAAGTTAGTAAAAGGACAATAAAAATGGTGAATCTTCTGAAAAAAACGTGTTCCGAAAATGATGATTCTTGCTACCAATCCACGAAATCTCATGCGAGTATTATTGTTTTATAACGAAGAAAATGATTCAATCCATTTGCCCCAGTATTACTGTGAGCTTATTTAATCATTGGTGCATAATTTTTTATAACTTTTGTAATAACAATTTTGTTTACAGGTTAAAGGGAAAATGCTTACGCCGAAAACGGATACTAGTGAAATTACATTATTCGAGGATTGTAATACTGTTATTGTGGACTACTATGATTGCAGTAATAATGACGTTTTTGTGGTAAATTTTGTACCAAATCAATACTGTAATTCTGATCAAGTAAAATTCATAACTTAACAATTACAAATCAAATTAAAGTAAGGAGATTTTAAGTATTTATCTATTATTATTTTTTCACATCTTCCATAATCGTTTTTACACTATGAAAATTGGTACATTTTGTTGAAATATTATGAATTCATAATTATATTATTCAATTTCAGGGTAATGAAGCACTGCTTAGTGAAGGCACAGTAAATGAGAGCGAAAATGGTGCGGATCTTGTGCCTAATAATATTCAGATTGGCGAAATTATAATAAACAATGATGTTATCGTACACAGCGACCAAACTTCCAATGTAAATGGCAACAGTGAGACAGTTACAGTTGAAAATACACTTGATAATGATGAAATTCAAATTGCTCGTACTCGCAAACGTACTCGTAAACGTACTCGCTGGACAATATCTCGTTCAGAAAGTTGGTCGGTCAATGTAGAAAAAGGTAAACGCAAAAAATGTTTACCTTATAAATAAAGGAAAGGAATTGAAAGACCAGCAAAGCAGCCAAAAGTGGCATGTAATAATTCATGTCACTTTAAATGCTCACAGGTATTTACTGAAGAAGAAAGAATTGAAATATGTAGAACTTTCTGGTCATTGGATTATGATAGGCAAAAGAATTTTTACATTGGTAATATAGAGCAAAACTTACCTATAAGAAAGAAGTTGCAAACAACAAAAAAAAATCAACAATTGTCCAGGTCTTATTTCTTCAAGAAAAGTGATGCAAAGGTGCGAATTTGTCAAACTTTCTTTAAAAATACATTAAGTATTTCTGATGGACCTATCATCCACGCTTTTAAAACACGGAGCAATATGGGATTATTAAAAGGAACAGATAAACAAGGTAAACACTCTCCGTCAAGTAAAACCTCAGCAGATTCTATAAATTTTGTTGAAAAACACATAGAAAAGTTTCCTGCAATGGAATCACACTATTGTCGTTGATCAAGCAAAAGGCTGTACCTTGATTCCAAGCTTTCGATTGCTAAGATGTACGAGCTTTACTTGACAGAGTGTGCAAGCCAGAATAAATCTCCAGTATCAACAATATTGTACAGAAGAATATTTTCATCGAACTACAATTATTCGTTTTTTAAACCCAAGAAGGATCAATGTGTGACATGTAACAATCACGACAGTGCCTCTAATGAAGCTAAACTAACATTGTCAACAGAATACCAGGTTCACCGAAAAAGGATAGAAGATGCTCGGTTAGCCAAAGCTACGGACAAAGAGCGATCGAACATTGATCCGTCTTTTTTATCTGCAAACTTCGATCTCCAAAGTGTGTTACAAATACCGCCTAGTGACACTTCTCAATTGTACTACTCTCGCAAGATCTGTCTACAGTTTGACGATATACGAATCACGCTTGCCTAATGACGGATATTACAATATTTGGAGAGAATTGAATGGGAAAAGGGGTAGTTCGGAAATAGGAAGTGCCTTATGGTTCTGGCTGAAACAAATTCCCAAAACTGTTAAAGAATTGTTTTTATTTTCAAATTGCTGTGGAAGTCAGAATCGAAATCAACACTTAGCTGCATTTTTTATGTATGTGGTGCAAACACTCCATTTCGATTGCATCCCAGTAAACACAAGACGCATTCTAGACGTCTAAAGATGTTTAAAACGGGTCTACATAAAGACGCAATCTTAAAGACGTTTACAACACGTCTTTTATACCCAAAAACTTATACGTTTTTTTAGATTTTATGATAAGACATCTGTTAGACATCTGTTAGATGTCTTTCATTTACGGTTTTTTTAAAAACTTTATCCGGTTGCCGTACGACCTGACTCCTCGTGAAAAACCACATTTTTTCTGATAAATGACTTCTGCATACTGCTAATCAAGAGAGTATTTTCAAAAACCATTTAAATCGATTGTATCACGACAAGTATTAAATTTTAATTTGAGTAAGATTGAACAACAAGAATTTTAATTGAATAAAGTTATTTATTATTATTATTATTATTATTATTATTATTATTATTATTATTATTATTATTATTATTATTATTATTATTATTATTATTATTATTATTATATATATATATATATATATATATATATATATATATATATATGCATATAATATACATATAATATAATATAATATAATTCAGGTCTATGTTTTTATACGATTCTTAAGCATAAAATTATCTACCATAATCAATCATAAAAATAGGATGGGAAAACTGCAGTAGCGCAATATAAATTATAAATTAAATGGTGTAAGTCGAATCCCTTTTGTACGTTTTTCTGACTAAGTTGCTTTCAGTCAATTGTATGTAAATGTAGACTTTCCTTTCATTTTAAATGTTCATTTAATAATTTCTAGTTTTGAATTTTAATTGTTATTTAAGGTGATTCGATTGGTAATTTATGTTGATGATATTTCTTTTTTTTTTTGTGTATAGGAAATAAAATGAATGATAATAATAGTTATTGTCAACGGAAGTTTAGACGCCTGAATAACATAATAAAAAATTTTCTTGAGTCTAGTGATAATGAGTTAAATGTTATTGAAGATATAAATGAAGGGCAATCTTCGTCAATCAACATCGAACCTTTTGTACCAAATCAATTTCTTCTGAAAAAGGAAATTCCTGTCCAAGACATTGGATATACAGACCAATATTTCTTGATTACAAATAATCAAGAAACCATAGGCTCTGCTGAAAAAACCATGTTTTCTTTGAAGGAAGAGATTGCTGCATGGGCAACAAAACATAAAATTATTTTTTTGTGTTGCAAGGAACTTCTGGATATTCTTTGTATAAATAATATTCCTGGGTTGCCAAGAGATAGTCGAACATTGCTAAATACACCAAGACATGTTAATGTCCATAAAAAATGTGGTGGGGATTTTTTACATTTTGGAATAGAGAGTGTCTCTATTCCAAAATGTAAAAAATCTCTCTCTCTCTCTCTCTCTCTCTCTCTCTCTCTATATATATATATATATATATATATATATATATATATATGTTTCTGTATGTGTGTGCGTGTGTGTGTGTGTGTGTGTGTGTGTGTGTGTGTGTGTGTGTGTGTGTATAGATGTATATATATATTTACAGTAATGTCTGTCAATGTACAAAAAATAACACCAAAATGGTCAAGAGCTGTATGGACGGAAGGAACAAAAGTTCATGAGGAAGTGGTTCTATCCAAATGGATTGATGATTCACAACAAAAGATTTATTGGCCAGTTAAAATTAATGCTAGTCGTGCAGAAAAGGAAGAAATGGATCCTGACCCTCACTGGAAAGTTTTTGAACTGATTAAAGTAAAGGTTTGTCATGGTATATTGTTCCTCTTTTTATTTTTAATAGTTTATGTAAAAAAAAAAAAGATTTCAATTTTTAGCTTTTTCATTTATTACAGATTCTATAAGCTAAAAAGCAATCAAATTAAAAGTTAGTTAAATCTTTTAGATGATGTTGAAGTTTGTAAAGGATATGATCTGACGTCAGCTTCAGATCAAGATATGGAACTTATTAAAAAGGAACAAGCCGTTTTATTTAAAACAGAAAAAAAAGGTATTTATGACATGCACACTAAGGTGGTTCAAAAAACAACTTTTTCAAACGTGGTTTGCTGCTCTCAACTGCATGTGTTAAATATAAATTTCAAAAGAAGAAAAATTATAAAACAATTTCAAATGTTAAAAATTCAAGAAGCAAAAAACTCATAAACATTAACTTTTGTTGTAATTTCATCTTTTTTTTCGTACCGGGTTGACAAACAGCTCAAATGCACTTTGATGTGCATTTGAGTGGTTTTTTGAAACACCTAAATGCACACAAACATAAGTGGAAATTTTTTAATGGTAAAGTGTCATTGAATGGTAAAATGTGGTTATATAATTATTATTATATATCATTACATTTTACCATTCAATAATAATTTACTATTAAAAAATTATATATATTTTATGTATTAATAATACATTAGGGTGACCTCAAAACAAAATTTTTATATAACTATCTGTTAGGACTCCTAAAATGTGTTCTATATAATAGATTTTAAATTGTGTTATATAGAGTTTTAAACATATTTTAACAAAATTTTATTAACATTTTTAAAAAGCTAGACTCTTGACTATTTAATGGGTCACTAATATATTTTAATATAAATATTAAAAAAAAAGTTCTTTTAAAGTTAAGTCAAGCTGGTACTTGTAGCAGTAAAACTTTATAAATAGTTCAAAAATAGTAATCTTATTGCATAAAATAAATTTTAAAAAATATTATTAAAAAAAACTGTTTAAAAAACCAAACTTTATATTATGTGTAAAAACATAGCTTTTATCCAATAAAATCTAAAAATAAGTTTTTTATGAATTCACTATTATTTATAAAATTTCGCTTTTTTTAGTACCAGGTTGACATACTTCAAAAAAACTTTTTTTTTTAAATGTTAGGGACACACTAAATAATCAAAGGTATAGCACCACCAATTACACAAAATTTTATTATATGTTCTATTTAATAGAACACATTTTTGGGGTCCCAATAGATAAATATGTAAAAACCTTGCTTTGATGTCATGCTACAGAAGATATATTTGTGGAAATATTTTTGAAAATGCATAATTTCTACCCTCCAAATTAAGGTTTGTTAATCCATTACAGCTATTCTGTAACTTATTAGTAATAATATTATATTCTCTTTAGGCCTGCCACCTATACCTGAAAAGATAAATCAATTCAATGAAATGGATGATTGTGATTTTAACATATCCCAATCTAGTCAAAGCTTAAGATCAATTAATATACCTAAAACATCTTATAAGAATGTATCTACATGTCATGGTTCAAAATACCGATCACCTTCTAGATCTCCTATTCATTGTAACTTAAGATCTCCTTACAGACGCAATGGTGCAAATTACAATAGCCGATCCCCTTCTATGTCTCCTATTCTTCACAACTCAAGATCTTGTTACAGACAAAATAGTTCAACAGACAATAGCCAAAGTAAAAATGCTGATTGGAAAAGATCTCCAATTAGGTCAAGTTCTTCTTTATCAGAATCTCCAACTAAGACATCATCAAAACAGTCATCAAATGTTATGTTAAATAGATTTGAAGAATCGTTCTATGAAAAAGGGTTTTAATGATTTTTTTTTTTTTAATTATTTTAGATAAAACATTTTTAAGTAAACTTTTTTTCCTTAAAAATGTTATGCCAAAATAAATCTAAATTTTGATTTGTTTTTAATCTCTAAAAATGTTTTAATTTGAGTATTTCTTTAAATTAATGAGGTTTTAATGGTTAAGAACTTTAAAGCACGTTTTACTAGTACTTTTTTTATTATTCTTATATCTATTGTGAGCAAATCAGTGTTAAATGTAATGATTTTGTCATGATTAGGAACTTTACAGATGCTTTGCATAAAATCAGTTATCCGATTGAGACTGGAAGTAAGTTTTTGTTCAACTTGCTAAATATCTGTTTAAAAACATTGAAATAATATTGTAAACATTGAATAAATATTGTGATAACTAATTAAGTAATATTTAACTTAAAGATGTTTAATTATTATGGTTTTATATATATATATATATATATATATATATATATATATATATATATATATATATATATATATATATATATATATATATATATATATATATATATATATATATAAACTTGGATTAAAGTTTGGACAACACAAAAATTGTACCAAATGTTATTATACAGAAAATTAATCATCTACATAATAGTAATTAAGAAAAAAAAAAAAACTTAATAGATTTTATAAGCTTTAATAAATTCAATTATTATTTAAAATGCCAAAAACATTTTTAATAATAATTAAATATTGTTAAAACAGCAACATATGCGTGATGCATGCTCGAGCAGAAAATCCGAATTTGCCTTGATTTTAAAAATTGGATGTTCTAAAAGTACTGTACTATTAGAACTTTCAGAAGTATTTAACACTTGATACAATAAATAGAACGTCTGGAGGTGGAAATAACTAAAACATCATAAATTTTCAATTAAAAACATATCAACTTTGTAGCTCATTCCAAACCTTTTAAGTTCAAACAATAACAATTATCATTTTTACTTAACCCAAGCTTTATGTATCTATGTATATATATTTTCTTTATTAAGAGTTCCAAAAAGGAGTAATGAAATTCATGGCAGAAGTGAAGCTTTTCATGAATGACATGAACATATTTATGGGAAAGGAGATAAATAATCGAGTTGAAAATAAACGAGAAGAATTAAAACAACTACTTGATATAGATGAATTTTTCCAGTTTGAAGAGAAGCTTGTTGATCCCGTATTCCAGGCCAAAACAGTATTGTTTAACTTATTTTATCCCATTTTTATTATCTTATTAAATAAGAAGATCACGTTTAAAGATAAAATACTGAATAATTTGGTTAAGCCATTTTATCTATGTTTTCTATATAATCATTTTTTTAAAATTATTTTATTTCTTAAACTAAACTAATGATCATTTTTCTGGGTGTATTTTAGATTGAGCATCTTAAACCAGTTGGGGGTGTTGATGGTAAAGATGCAATTCGAAGAATAATAGATCGAGTTTTTTCTGTCCAACTTCAATCGAAACTTAACATGAAAGGAACTGGTCGTAAGATTGGTATTGAAGATAAGTTTATATGGAAAGTAATAAAAGGTAATTTAATTATCCAAGTAATGAAAATTTAATTAATAAAGGAATTAATAAGCTGATTAAATTGTTTTTTAATTATTTATGACGAACGGTTATGTACCCAATTTTTATGACAAAATGCTATCAACTTTTTATATCTTTTCATTCTGCGTTTGGTTAATATTTTGACTTTAAAAAATTCAAATTTATGGTGAATATGAGTTTGTTTTTTTTTTTTAATATTTAACGTTTTAATAAATCTTGTTTTTAGAAAGCGTATTCGCCATCTTTCCACTAAGTAGAGAAGCAGAAGTTCGTGAAAAAGCGAGTGTTAAGTTAAAGAATGCTCCTGGCAGAAAGAGCGGTGATGGACGAAAGACTCAAAATACTGAAAAATAGTTAATAACTCAAAATTATATGCATTAAATCTACTTTTGGCCATTGACTTCTTTTGAAAAAATGTAACTGTGTTTAATTTCTATTAAGAAATCAAACTTAATTATAGATTGATATTTTACCTTGTTTCTAAGTAAATACTTTTAACTGTAAACACTTTTAATAAGATATTTTATTCAGTTATAAAGATTTCAGTCATCCTCTACAGAACTACTTGAAGTCGAAGTATTCTGGCTTTGAGGTACTTTTCAGTATTCTGGCTTTTAATATGGCTTTCATTGCAGAAAAATTTTAAACGTCTACGTAAAGACGTTTAATACATATGCAATAATGTCTAGATCATGGAGTTGATAGATATATCAACTTCATGATCTAGATATTATTGTATATGTTTTTTTAAATATTTAAAAATACATATGCAATAACCCAGCAAGCAATAGACGTCTTTTAGATTGTCTAAAATTGGTCTAATTTGCATCTATTGCCGATAGGTATATTTTAGACGCATATTAGAGATCGAAAAGACGTCTGATTATAGATAAAATATTTTTGCTCTATTTCAGATGCATATTAGATGCACAAAATAGACTCATGCATAGATAACTTTTTTTCCATCTAAACTTAGATGTCTTTAAGATGTCTTTTATAGCTTTAATAAAAATTTTTTAACTTATGACAAAAAGATTTGACGGAGCGATAGTTATAAATGACCGCCATTCATAAATGACCGCCATTGATTTGATGCTTAGCATGTTTATTAAAATCACTCTGTGATTTACAATATAATTTATTTTGCAGAAATATTATCAAATTATTATTTTCAAGCTGATATTTTTATTTCTAGAATAAAAAGTAATTTAATTAATATATATATATATATATATATATACATATATATATATATATATATTTATGAGTGTTTTTCAATAACACAAAAGATTGCTTTATTGGTTGGGCACATCGTTTTCATCGAGGAATCAAGATGTCTTTAACAAAAAGGGCATACGAAAAGAGACGCAGTAGGCGTGTTCAAAAGGAATATAAAAAAATTCTAGAATCCTCATCTGTACATTTAGACAATGAATCGAGTGTTGGAATTTCCGAAAGAAATAATTTCTTACCTTGCGAAAATCTAAAAGAATATTTTGACCGTCATGAATCGTCGATTTCAGACAATGAATACTCTTATGACCAAGAGTCTAAAGAGTATGAGCATAATCTAACTTTGAAGGAAAGTTTGTCTACATGTTTTTCTAAATTCAGGGTACCCCAGGCATGTGTGAATAAGTTACTTAGTATTTTAAAAGAAAGTGGCTTAGAAGTTCCTTGCGATGCAAGAACCCTAATGAAAACACCACAAAACATTGAAGCACTCAATCTATGCAATGGAAAGTATATTTATTTTGGACTTAAAAATGAAATTGTTAAATCTATGCAAAGGTGTTCGACCTTTAATACTAAAAGTATATCATTATCATGTAATATAGATGGCTTGCCAACATTCAAATCATCCAATTTTCAGTTGTGGCCAATACTCGGATTATGTTGGGAAAATGATATATTCATGATTGCTTTATATGGTGGTGAAAGTAAACCAGAACCAGTAGATTTATTTTTGGCTGATTTTATTGAAGAAGTAGAAGAACTTTTGGTAAGTGGTTTACTAATTGATGGTAAAAATTATACTTTTAGTTTATCATCATTTATATGTGATGCACCAGCACGCTCCTTTATAAAATGTATAGTTAGTCACACTGCAAAGCATGGTTGTGAGAGATTGGTTGTCAGTTGTTGGTACTTGTTATTCTCAGCGAATTGTGTTTGATAGTGAAGAACTGCATGCCTTCCGCAATGAAGATATTTTCAGGAAATTAGGGTATCCTGAACATCAAAAGAAGCTCAGTCCCTTGTGTAAATTGGATATTCCAATTATTTCAATCTTTGTCTTAGACTATATGCATGTAGTCTGTCTTGGAGTTACAAAAAGAATTTTATATTTTATGACATCAGGTCCATTGGAGTGTAGACTTTCATATCACTTAAGGGAAAAGCTGTCAATTACAATAGTCTCATATAATGGAACATTACCATCTGAATTTGCACGCCAACTTCGTTCATTAAAGGAACTAAAACAATGGAAAGCAACAGAATTCCGTATGTTTCTTTTATACATTGGTCCTATAGTGCTGAAAAGTGTTCTTTCTTCAGATCTATTTTTGCATTTTTCGTGTCTTCATGTTGCTATGTCTATTTTATTGCAAACAGATAATCAAATTAGGAACACATATCTTGACTTTGCTTCTCAATTGTTACATTTTTTTGTAAAGCATTCATCTCATTTTTATACACCCACATTTGTTGTCTACAATGTTCATAGTTTAACTCATTTGCATCAAGATGTCGCAAATATGCAGTGTTCTTTGAATAGCATATCAGCTTTCCCATTTGAAAACTTTTTGCAACACTTGACACAGTCAATAAAAAATTCTAGAAACCCAGTTGTTCAAGCTGCACGTACAAAACAGGAGTTTGAGTTATCTCATCCAAAGATTGTCAACAAAAAAAATAAGTGTAAGTATTCAACACAATCACGAGATAGCTGCTTCTTAATGCAAAACAAAAAAATATGTAATAATTTAAAGAATATGGAAAGTTTATACGACAAACCAATAGATTCAAAGGTTTTTAGCATTGCATTTATCCCCAATATGGAAAAAATTAAAAAAACTGAAAAGATAGTGCCAACAACAGATTTTGTTCGTAAAGTATTGATGTTACCACATAAAACTGGTTATACCATCTTTCCTGCGCTACATGAGCTTGAGAAGCATCTGTAGTCTGTCTATATATATATATATATATATATATATATATATATATATATATATATATATATATATATATATATATATATATATATATATATATATATATATATATATATAATCTGTAGTCAATGTAAATATATTATCTGTAGTCTATATATATATATATATATATATATATATATATATATATATATATATATATATATATATATATCTTTTCTCTTTTTATATAATTAGCAAGTTTTTGTTGAAGGAAAATTTCAAGATCATTTGTTGTCAAATTGAAATAAAGTTCACTTGTAATGGATTATGAATTAAACTTGTAAAAAAAAATTACTTAAACTGTTTTTTTGGGTTCTTATAAAGCTTTATGTGTATGAGATTTTTTTCTTTTCAATTATTAAAAGTTTAAAAATTATAACATTTAAATAAACTATTAAGAATAAAAATAATATAAGAACAGTTTAAATATTTCTAAATTTGTTTGTTTGATTGCACACTTTAAATGTCTAATTTTTGGCTGTATAAGAGCATTAGTTTAAATGAGCCATTAGTCTGGGAAATGGTTTTTTTCATAATACTTTTTTAATTTCATCAAAATGTTTATGTGTCTGACTTCCTTAGTTTACAGTAATATAAAATAAGCTTTTTTTTTTTAGCCATTTCTTGTTTTCTGGAAGTAGTTGTTGTAAGTTTTTGTAAATTTACATATATATATATATATATATATATATATATATATATATATATATATATATATATATATATACATATATTAAGTAGTTTTTATTTAAAAATTATCTTATCTACAAATAAATTTTAATTGTAATAATATAATTTACTTATTTCTCAATGTCATTGAGATTTAACATATTGAGATTTAAAATATAATTTTTATTGTTAAAAATTGTGAGGAATAGGAAATACTTATTGTCTCAATAACATATGTTAATCCTCTATGTCTAAGTGTTTCTTATTCCTCACAATATTTTAAATAGTTAATAATAAAATAATAATATTAAATTAATGATAAAAAAAAAGTAATAATAATAATACTTTTGATTCATGGTAACATTATTATGTTTGTTCATGGTAACATTATTATGTTTGTTCATGGTAACATTGTTATGTTTAATATTCATGGTAACATTATTATGTTTGTTCATGGTAACATTGTTATGTTTAATATTCATGGTAACATTATTATGTTTATATTATTATGTTTATACATAAGTATTACATTAGTATATATGTCTGGAAAGTTTTCAAAAGTTATATGGAAAGAAAATAACAGATTAGTAGAGGATGTTGCACTAACCAAATGGATTAACAAAGAAGGACAACAAATTTATTGTCCCAAAAAAAACTACAATCATGCACTGAAAAACAACCTGTCGCCAACAAAAGAATGGCACAAATTGCCATTGATAAAGTGTAAGATAACAGATGGTCAGTATCTAACTTTTTTATGCATTTTTTTTTAAAGGTAATGTAATTGCTTTTTGTAGCAAATTATTTTATAATTAGATTCATTTTCATGTTGTGAAGAATATAACTTTTCTACGTCAGATGAGACATATGTTGATGAAAGCATTAAAAAAAAGAATAACAAATCATTCTGCTCTTCATTGCCAGAACCTCCGCCACCTATTATAAATAAGCCCAATCCTAAAAGTATAACACGAAACCTAGGTAAATATCATAATTTTTTCTTAATGGTTTATAAACTGAAATAGATTCTTGTTTAATTTGATCTAATTCATATCTATTTAACTATAAATTATTTTTATGTATTACTAAGTTTTTCTTTTATTTTAACTATTTAATCAATCAACTTGGTATGAAAATTCAAAATTGATTGAAAGCATGCTGAAATTGTTTGAAAGAATGAATTCAGAAATCGAAAGAGTACAAATTGGTTAAAAGATTAAGTAACGGGTTGAGGGATTATTTATAGTTGTAACTATAATTTAAGGGTCTGCGTCTCGGAATCGTTTTCTCGAAATGAATCGGAACAAGCATAACGAGACGAGAAATGTCCCGGAAAAAATTGACGAATAAACTGTCCCGGAATAAAGTTAAAAACCGGGACAATAAATTTTCTTTCGGAATTTAAAAATTGCATTCCGGATATCATTGTCTCGTCTCGTCTCGAATAAAAAAGTAACGAGACGCAGATGCTTACTATAATTATTTCTTTTGAATAGAGTTATCAGATTCAGAGAATGAAGATGTTTTTTCTTCACATTTCATTGATGAACACAATAAAACCAAGCAAAGTTCACAATGTCAAAGAGTTTCAAGTTTTATTGTGAGTAGTTTTGGTTTTTACACCACTGAACGTTAATGTGGAGGTCTTTTTTATTAATTTGTTTTTTGTTTTAAAATAATTGTAACAGATAGGTATAAAAGAAATGAAGTATTTATAATATTGTGATCCGATAAAACATGAGTGTAGCATTTGGTCAACTTTACCTTTAGCAGCTAAAATTCTTTAATATCTTAACCTTTTACAGGAGGAGAGATCAAAAATTGCTCTTGAATCAAGCCCAAAGAAAAATATGCAGAAGTTATCACAAGAGGTTTGACATAAATCTGAATATTATTTGTTGTTGTTTATTTGTTAAAATTAAATAAGAATTTTTATAAAACTTGAATGTTTAATTTATTTTCAGCTTCACTTATAATTTGAGTGGATTAATTTTTTTGTTAAATTATTATTGCAAAGTAGTTTACTTAGTCAAGATTATTTTTTATTAGGCTTCCAGTCTGCCTCTTTTGCCTTTGTCTGATTCTACAGATAAAGTTTTAGCTGATTTAAAAAGTAGGTTTTCCAAAATATTATGGCAACCTCTGTGATGGAGTAATAAAAAAACATGTATTTTTGGAATTTTAATTTGAGTTACTCAAACATAATTTGAATTTTAAAGATGGTATTTCATTATTTTGCTATTTGGTTTCACGAGCTAAATGATATTTAATACGTTAATCAATTTTTTTACTCTTTTGTTTGTAGAGATGCAAAATGTTATCCTCAAGGAGCTTGCGGAAATAAAAGTTCTTTTAAAAGAAGTTATAGAAATTAAGTTTCATGCAACTGGGGTGAAGTTGCTAGAATCAGTGGACGAAGTGATTTCACTGGATAACTAACTAAAAGATAAAACTGAGTATACTAAATTGGTATGATCTAATTATCTTAATTTTTAATAAGTTTGTTTAAATTTGGTTTATAAGTTTAGAGTCTAAATAAAAAATATTTCTAAAGGAACTAAAAAACTAGCTTGTGTTAGGCTCTAAATGTTGTAAAGAAATTTAAGTTACATTAATTTTTAATACATTTATTTCAGCTTGATAGTTTGAAAAAAGTTAGTGGCGGAAAGCCAAGAGAACATGTTTTTTTGATCATGAAAAGGTAAATGATTATGATTTTATTAATTTTAGAAATATGATTAGAAGGGGCCAAAAGCAATTCATTTAAACCATTATTTGTTAATGGATTTACTTTTAACATGACAATTTGAAAAACTTTGTAGCTTCACTCTAGGTATTTAAGTTTGTTTGTGTGCAAAAGTAAGTATAATCTAATCTTGTTTAGCATTTTATTTTCAAATTTAATACTTATACCTTTACAATTTATAATTTTAAGCATTCATATATTAAAATATATTTCAATTTATTACCTATGTTAAAATGAAAAACTTTATAAATATTTCAGTTTGTTGTTAAAATATTTGTCAGGTTATTTTTGAATCAGCTACAGTCCAAATTAAATCGAAAAGGAAAAGGGGGAAAGATAAGCTTAGAAAATCTAGTAAATATATGGAGTGTTTTACGAGGTATAGTCTTGGTAGAATTTACAAAACTGATATCTGTATTAAAAAAATATTCTTGGACTTTTTTTTGTGTAATGCAAGAATTTTTGTCTCCATAAATACAGTATAAGTTCACAATACATAATACATTCCTTTATTTTTTTTCATAAAACAATTTGCCTCTTATTATTAATCTCTCATTACATCATTGTTATCTCTCATTACATCATTGTTATCTCTCGTTACATCATTATTTATACTTATTTTATACATTACTATAAATTAGTAAATGTTTGGTATTTTGAATAATTTTAATTTTGACAGATTCCTGTGAATATAATGGTGGATCAGTCAAAGACCTTGAGAAATCTGTTACAGATGTTCTGCGAAATGCTCCTGCTCGTGCTCGTAAAAGAAAAGCTTGTAATACAGGTAAGCAATGCAATATGTGACTTATTTAGACTTATTATAAGTAAAACATATGTTTCCGTTTTAAACTGATATGTAATATAAAACACAAATTTTGACAATGTGTTGTCATTAAATCACATTAGTTAATAAAGTTATTGTAAGTTATAATAAATTAGGTTTTTTGCTTGTAAATAAGAAATGTTGTCGCATAAAAAAATATGAAAAATAATACTAATCAGGTTACTGTGCAGCAATATGTATATGTGTGTGTGTGTGTGTGTGTGTGTGTGTGTGTGTGTGTGTGTGTGTGTGTGTGTGTGTGTGTGTGTGTGTGTGTGTGTATATATATATATATATATATATATATATATACATACATATATATATATATATATATATATATATATATATATATATATATATATATATATATATATATATATATATATAATTTCATAAAAATGTCATTTAAATGACATTAAATTATATATTTTAGATATCGACGACGTGGAAGAAGATGTTGACAGCAATTGCATCAATTCAGAAATATAGTTTCTTATGTATATTTTTGTGAAATAAATTTAAGTAATTTCAGTTAAAAAGTTTCTTTACTTGTGTAATTTAATCATTTTTTTATGACTAATTTAACAGCTAAATAACTTTGTATCAAACAAGTCCCAGCTAGCAGAAAGAGCTAAAATGCATCTAATATGCATCTAAAATGAGCTAAGAACTGGTCTAAAAGACGTCTAAGTTCACTTCGTGAACGGGACATAAATAGACGTCTATCTTATAGACGTCTTCTAGATGCATTTTATTTGACACAAATAAATGCCGAAGATGCATAAAAGATGTGAAATATACATCTTAAAGATGTATATTAGATGTATAAAAGGGCTATTAGTAGCTAAAAAAAAAAAAATCTATTATCCATCTTTTTTAAACGCGCCTCAGACATCTATTTAAGAGACGTATTTTAGACATCTGATATACATCTTTAAGATGTATATTTTACATCTTTTATGCATCTAAGGCAATTATTTGTGTCGAAAAAAGTGCATCTAAAAGACGTCTATAAGATAGACGTCTATTTATTTCCCGTTCACGACGTGAATTAAGACGTCTTTTAGACCAGTTTTTAGATGCATATTAGATGCATTTTAGATATGTTTTTGTTTGCAGGGAATACGTGTTATACGTATTTCCGACGTTTTAAAGACAGTTTATTTTAAAGTCTAATTTTAACTTTATTTTTAAACTTTAAAAATAGTGTGTCTGTAAAACGTCGGGAAAACGTATAAAAGACGTTTAAAAAGCGCATTTTTGAAAACTCTGAAAGGCGCATTTGTAGACGTCTAGATCGTAAGGCTGATAGACGTTTTTAAAAGGATGACTAAAAGACGTCTTAACAAAGACGTTGAGAAGATGTTTTTGAAGAGATGTCTTAATGACATCTTTATAAAGCCGTCTTTTAGCCTTATGATCTAGACGTCTACAAATGCGCCTTTCAGACCTCTTCAGCGACATCTTTTAGAGGTCTTTTATACGTCTTTGTGTTTACTGGGATTGAACACAAATTCTTAGAAACTGGACATAATCACATGGAAGTTGACTCCATGCACAGTGCAATCGAAGCTCAAAAGAAAAATGTACCAATTTTTTCAACAATTGATTGGATGATAGTTTTCAAGTTGGCACGGTCTTCAAGGAAACGAAAGAATGCTAAACCATTCAATGTACATCAACTGACATTTTCTGATATATTAGATTTGCCTGATTTATCAAGAAAAAAATTATAAAAAACCGTAACAAAGATGAGAATGGTGCTACCGTTAAACGGCTGAAAATAAAATGTCTAAAGTATGAGAAATCTAAGCCAAATTGTTTCCAGTATCGTTATGACTTTACCACGCCGTATATAAATGTATTTACAAAGGGCAGAGGTCGGTAATTCAGCTTGCCTACAAAAATAAATAAGGCATACTAAACTCTACTGCCCATATCACAGGCAAAAAGAAATGACTTGGAAAGATTGTGTACTTGGGAATAATTCCTATTGAAGTACAAGAATGGTACCATAATCTGCCCGTCAGTCAGACTGCAAGAGGCGTGGCACCAGAGTCTGGTGAAGATGACTCTGAAGACGAATGAATGTCACCTACTATGTAGCATTATTTTTTTAGTTTACGATTGAAAAAATATGTCTTAAGTATTAAAATTCCTATTATTCGTATGTTTGTTTATCAACAATTGATTAAAAGTAGTTTTGTCTGCCACATAATAATAGGTTTGCCTTATTTTAATCACTATATCATAAAAAATTATTCACTAAAGTTTCTTTTAAGCCTCAACTTATTTTGTGAAAAAAGTTATTTGCATCTCTATCTTTGTAAAATAATAAACATTTTGAAGTATGCAACATATGTTTTTCTTATGATTCCTGATTTATAGATTTCTTCAAATGTTAAAATTCATATATCTCAGAAACACCGAAATGTTAAATACCAACTTCTGTCAGCAACCCGACGATTTCATTTATGGCATAAGTCTTGTGTGAACTTAGAGCAATGCGGACATTTCCTACTTTACAATATTTTTTTTGTAAAAAGAGTTGGTGTAATTAGGGATTGCCAGTTACTAACTTTACGGTATACTTGGTATACTAAATATTAGTATACAGATTAGTATACCCGTTTACTTTTATTTGTGATATAATTTTGGACTGGGTTGATAATTTAATAATTATATTTTCTTAATGAATTAAGTTACTGGACCATGTCTATTATTTGACTAATCATGATTAAAGTGTTTTTCTTTTTAATTCAATTTTTGTTTCTTACATTAATAAAAACTTCAATTTGTTAAGTTGTTACATTTTTTTACAGGCTGTTTGTGCTGCTCTTCACCGTTTTAAGATTTAAGATTTATTCTACTAGTTCATTCTACAGATTTCTTTGATCTGAAATAGATAGAAATAATAGTAATCAAAAAAATCAATAAGTAAAAAGTTTAGCTTACGTTATACTTTACAGTATACTTTACGGTAAACTGTAAACTAAGTTTTTAGTATACTATACACCGGCGATCCCTAGGTGTAAACAGTGAATCGACCCTCAAACGAGCAATAACACTTTACAACAAATTTTTATTAAATTCAAGCATTTCTGAAACCGCTGTTAATTTGTTTTTGGCTAACAAAAGCTATATGAGAAATTGTGAGAAGATGGACTTAAAAGAAAAACACGTTACCCTTGGAATATTAATCCAAATGATCAAAAATGTAATTAATTTTCAGAAACAACAAATAAGTAAAGTTAAACAAATTGTAATATCTATATGAAAAAAAAATATTTTTTTAAAGTTGCGCAATAAAAGGGAAAAACTGTCGTTGGATTACTATGCAGAGGTTTTTTATATTATCTGTTTGTCCCCATTCTCCCTGCCAAAAAATAATTTTAAATTTATGCCAAAAGCAAAAAAAAAAAAAAAAACATAGCGCACGGAAGAAATAAACCAGAATCACCGACCGATAAATGCTAATGACTTTCTGATGAACATAACAGTAGCAATTGTTTATAAAGAAAGCTATTGCTACAGTTATGTTCATCAGAAGTGCGTTTTATTATAACTAGCAAAAAGCAACCCGTGATACGGGTTATGATCGGTCTGTTACTTAACAGACGGACCATATTTATAGTGGCAGTTTTCCACAATTTAAAGTTGCGAAACCTTAACTATACCCTTTTAGAAAAACGCCTTAAAATTGACAAAATTAAACCATCTGTAAAATTAAAATAAAAAGTATGCGGATGTAAAATAATTTACCAATTATTCAACATTATTTAAGTAATTTACAAATGACGTAAGTCACATCAGTTAAAGGCAGAACCATTTTCCTCGACATTACTAAGTTCAACACAATATGTTTTTAGTTACTAACACAAAATAATCACACTTTATCATGCTTTAAATTGACGAAAAAGTAAGGCTATATTCTTGTTATATTTTTTATAACATGAACTTTAATTAAAAAGATTAATATTAAGCGAACGTAAATTATACATGGTTTATTAATTTTTTGGTATCCCCTTGATACATTTTTCTTTAAAACAGGAAATTGTCTTTAAAACGTTAAATGCACACAGCCAAATAAATTTATTAAAAATAACAGACCATTACTATATATGGCACTAATCTGACCATTTTTATATATATGTCCTCTTTGTTTCAATAGCTTTTAGTAAATGGTAATTTACTACCATTTACTAAAAATTCCTTTTTTTATTCGAAATTTAATTCTCTTAAATATTTTGACACTAATAAAGGACCTCCCTTCCCCGTTTTTGCCTTAATGGTGGTCAGGAGAATAGAGCTATTTTTATTAAGAGTAATCAAGTTTTTGATGAAAACATTTTACAAGAAAAATAAAATGTAAAACAATGATTTACATGTATAACAATTTTTTCTTTTTAATATATATAAGAATTTAACATATATAAGAATTTTTTCTTTCCTCAAAAGTGTTGCAAATGCAAACTAAGCTAATTAATTAGTCAAAAACCTTATAAAATTTAAGTAACTCGATATTTGAAAAATGCGCTAAACTACAATATTCACCACCCATTTAAAAAGATTCCCTAAATTACGTACAGCAAATTATTAGGCTTAAAATAGAAAAAATTGAACTAATTGCATACATTTATATCATTTTAACTAACCAAAATTTACAATAAAAGGTAATCAGGTTTCTTTTTATAAATCGTATAAATGTGTCAATCGTAAATCCTAAAGAAAAAAAAAAAGCAATTATGATACCATATATATATATATATATATATATATATATATATATATATATATATATATATATATATATATATATATATATATATATATATATATATATATATATATATATATATATATATATATATATATATATGGTATCATATATATATATATATATACATATATATATATATATATATATATATATATATATATATATATACATATATATATATATATATATATATATATATATATATATATATATATATATATAAAACCAATTTAAGATATAAATTGCATTTTTAGCATGTTGTCTTGGCTTTCAGTATATAAATAAAAGCAGTAAGTTCCAATAATGAAACAACCTATTATTCATTTTTTACAATAGTCACCAACATGAAGGTGTCTATTGTTAAAAATAAATACCAACACAAAACATCACAACAATAACACATAACAATAGAATATTTACATCCTTGATCCTTAAATCCAGTGAAGATAACAAACCAAATTAAAATATGAAAGGCAAAATTAGAAAACCAATTTAAAGTTAACTATATTTATCTTTTTACTAAACATATAAATACATAAAAGTATATTTGTTTTTATGTTCAATATTAGTTATTCAATTACTTCAAATTTAGGACATGAAAACACCCTAGATTTAAAGATCAAGGTTGCATACTCTCATACACATTACGCTAAACATTAACAGACATTGTGTTTCCAGAATATTTAAAAAAGGCTAGACAACACACCTTAGCTCTAAAGCAGTAACTCCGCCTGACACTAAATGCTGCCAAGTCACACCTTTGCTATAAGTACATCGCTTGGCTACATCTCTGGAAACATACAAAAATTTGTATGTTTCCAGAGATGTAAAGGATTGTCAGGTTCACAAAAGGTCAAAATAATTGAAAACAACTGTCTAATTTTCTTTGGCATATGTGTTAAAACCGCCTCAGAAAGAGTATTCTGCCATTCAGTGTCATCTTGCAACAGACCTTTCAAAACACATGCTTCAAAAAACGTTTCAAGGACAATACCATTAACAGTATGCACATCCTCCCAAGATGTTGCTCCTTTTGCTTGCAAAAGTAACAGTCTAAGAAAAAACAATTCTCCAGTTGGATTAACTTTATACATTCTTACTATCACCTTATTACCACCCCATTATCTAACCTTCCATTTACAATGTTTATCATCAAATATAAAGTGATAAGGAATGTCTACGTACGAATAGCAATGTGCTCTTTCATTTTCAGTATTTAACTTAAACCATGCCATTAGGTACATATCACGCTGAGCTGCACGATCTAAAGCCTTATGTTCTGCTCCTTCTCTAAAATACAATAATTGATTTTCAGGTAGATGTTTACCAAGTCACAGCACTTTAAAAACACGGAAAGAACATAATATAAACATATGTACAAACTATAAGCACAATAAATGTGTTTAAATATGTATATAAGGTTAAATATATACTAAAATAAATAAATACCTTATATACATATTTAAACAAATTTTTAAAAAAATTATGTAACACATATTAACACATACACAAACAGTAAAAAAACACTTTACATTATTATAAAAACACATTGATAAAACAACTATAAAGCACTTATTACCACACACACATACATATCAAAAAAGCATATATGCAAACAATAAACGTGTGCAAACAAAAATTCTAAAAATGACACAAGAAAATTTAAAAAGATACAAAATATATATTTACAAACAATTCTCTTTACCTTCTTTTTTTTCTCATAAGAACTGTAATCTTCATAGCAACATTTAACCTTTACATACAATAACATGTGAGATGCGTTGTCAGTGTTGGCACAAAATTTTTTTTTTCTAAATTTTCTAAAAAAGAACAAAAATAGCTAATAGCATCACAGAAATTTCAAAGTAAAAATAACAATTTTATGGAAACAGCATTAGTATAACTTTAAATAACATCCATACCCCTATTTTCCTTCTGATAACTAAAATAATTTAAAAAAAAAACTACTAAAAAAAAAACTAAAACAAATAAAATATAAACGATTTAAAAAATTAAAATTCTTTCTACTTTATCTAATAAAAACTTAAATCCTTTCTACTTTATCTAATAAAAATGTATATATAACTATTTCTTATACTTACTTCAATTATAATATGATCTTATGATTCTTTATATAATATATCTAAACTAATAATTAAATTCCAAAAGGAAAAAAGTTTTAACTCGCTCAAAAGATCTTTCTCCAATGACCGCGTGCATTTGAAGAACGCGCTTTTCAAAAGCCTAGTAACTAATTCAAAGCCTAGGAACTAATGACGAAACGACGTTAAACGTTAAACATTGAGCATTTCTGTAGGAATTATATTATAGATACTTGATATAAGTTATATAATATAACTTATATTAATTATTATAATAAAACGCTTAAAAACATTGAATTAAAAACAAACAAATTTTTTAACTACCACTATTCACAAAAGTTTGAACGATTGCAGAATTTTTATCAAGTATGTTTGGTTTTTGTTTAATAAAGAAAAACTGTAAAATGATATCGACTTAATTTTTTATATTTATTAAAGAAAAAGTAATTAGCTTTAAAATGAATATGAACATGTTATAAAAATTTTAATATTTAGTTAGAAAAAAAACTATTACAAAAAATCTTATAGGAAAAATAAGAAGCACAAAAGATTAAAGGAATTGCAACATTTAAACAAAAAATGAAAAAAAAAGCGAAATTAATATTTGAAGTGTCCTCCTTTGTTTTTATAGCAAAGATAAACTCGTTTATGCATTGATTCAACTAACTTCATGCACATCACGTGAGGTACCTTCAGCCAGTACTCATTCAAAAGTTGCTTTAAATGCTGAGTCGATTGAATTTCATGGTATGTCAGTTGATTGTCAATCCAAGACCAAATATTTTCGATTGGGTTGAGATCAAGGGCACCAGGGCATCACATTGAACTTTTTTTTCAAAAAATATTCTTTGATTGAGTGTGCTGTATGAGCTGAAGCCCCGTCTTGTTGAAAGATGAATAGCTTGCTTCTGCCATACAAGTGTCTGATTGATGGAACTAAACACGTTTCCAATGTGTTCTTGTAGGTGTATTGATTAATTCGGCCTTCATACAGCTCACAGAAGCCTATACCTTTGTGAGAAAAACATCCCCAGATGCCAACCGATCCTCCACCGCCTTGTCGACGATGTTGCAAAAACCTGTCTGAATATTTCTCAGTTGCAAATCTTTTGACATAGATTCTTCCCTTGCGGTTTACAACTTGAAAGTTAGCTTCATCACTCCAAATAACTTTTGCCCACTGTTCTACAGACCAGTCCAGCCTTTCTTTGGACCACACTCGTCGTTTACGTTTATCCGTGATTGAAAGAATAGGTTTTTTAGCAGCTATGTACGTTCCAATACCTTTGTCCGACAATGTTCGTCTCACGAGCTCTCTGCTAACTTTTGGATTATTTTTTGACTCATTGAAGATTTGTGCTAGCTTTTTGTAGCTGAGTCTGGGGTTTTCTGTGCTCATTCTGAATATCCCATTTTTGTCACGGTTGCTGAGTTTGGATGGTCTCCCAGTACGCGGCATGTCGGAGGCGTCCTTGGTAAGTTCCCAGGTTTTGATGGTTTTTCTAACGCAATATTCAGAAATGTTAAGTATTTTGCCTATTTGAACGTTTGTGTGATTTTTGTCCGCGCCATACCAATAACTTGCCATTTGATGTCACTAGAAACTGATTTTCGACCCCATTTGCACGCTATTGAAATTAATTTGAAATTCACAATATTTTAAGTTGTTTTTGAATGAATTAAAAGCTGCCTGATGATGTTGTGATGAATTTTTTGATTGAAAAACTACACAATTATTTGCTAATTAATTGATAGATTCGCTGCGAAAAAAAAATTCGCAGCGGATTTATCAATTAATAAGCAAATAATTGATCCTAAATAAAATCGTTTAAACTTTTGTGAAACCTCTTAATTTGTATCACCTACCTTTTAATGAAATTTCTGAGTAAACGGTAATGAGTCAAAATCTATTTTTTTTTTATTCTATTAACAAATAACCTATTTACCAAATTGGAAAAATAATTATTTTGACATCCATTTCCGTTATATTTTTATTCAAGAAAAACCGAAGACTAGATTTGAAATATCTGCAATCGTTTACGCTTTTGTGAATAGCTGTATTGTAATAATGAAAATCGTTAAATTTTCTTTACAAACTTGTGATGCGGTTTCGCAAAAAAATCAAACGGTAAAAAGATTAGTTTAAGGTATTCTTTACAGTATATTCTTTACAGTATACTGTAGGGTTATTTGTATACTAAATTTTCAGGGTACCGTATACTTGCAACCCCTTGTCATTATACAAGATTCAAATTTGGTAAGATGGTTGTGGAAGTTAGGAATTGTGGAAAATCATTTACCGTCAACGGATGGACAAATACGTGCAGTACGATATATATCAGGTGGAAAAACTTAGTATTTGAAACGTCCAGTTAACAAATTGTGTATGCTTGAAGAAAATAAACTTAATGTTATTAAAACCATATTTATAAGGCCGTGGATAGAGTGCTGAAAGTCGGCACTTTAACGGAAGTCGCTTATAGTACCGGTGTAGGAGAAACGAAGTACTTAACCGGTACGGATCACTGTACAATAACTCCAACCTGACGGTACCGATCACTTGACAAGTGATTCCTACCTAGGTGCCGAACACTGTACTTGGGTACCGAACACTTAACATATTATTTTCGCCGTGTAAATGTCATAAAAAAAGTAACAAACTTGGAAAAAGATACGAAAAACATATGCTCAATAGCCGTATAGTTTAAACAAAATTTTAAAGACTTTTCAAAATTGAGTATTTATCACTTTTGTTTTTGTATAGTAACTTTTTTAGATCAAATTTAGGTTATTAAATACTTGATTTTATAGCTGTTTTAAAGTGATTATCATTGTCTAACTTTCTATTAAATATTTATGGGGGCATTTTAAATTATTTCTTTCCATATTGTTTACATTTTATTCTACATTTTTCACAATTATATTTTATACTATATGTGTTATGGACATGGATATGTTATGGACATCTATCTAAAAAGCAGCACATGATGGGTTAGGCACATAAACTAAATAGAAGGCTTTAGGTGGACGTGTAGGGAGGGATAAAGCAATATGGAAAATGATTGATTCAGGATATTGATGGCCTATTATGAAAAAAGATGTTGGAAATTATGTTGCCACTTGTATATTTTGTCAAAAATCAAAGTCAAAAATGAAAAAAGTCTCTAGAGTTTCATCCAATACCAGTTCCAACAAAAGTATAGCATCAAGTTGGTGTTGATCTCTGTAGTCTTTCTGAAAATCTAGAAGGTTACATTGGTATTTGTGTAGCTGTAGATTAAATCTCAAAATGGATCGAAGCAAAGAATATTTATAGGTATCCAGATTTCTTTATGAACTCATTTGTCGTCATGGTTGTGCATTGATTCAAATTAATGATCAAGGTCGAGAATTTTGTAATAAAGTCTCTGAAAATTTGTTAATTCTTACTGGAGCTTATCAACGTTTTACTTCTGTTTACCATCCTCAAGCAAATGGTCTGGTTGTAAGAGCTTATAGAGCTATAAAGGGTTCTATGCTTAAAGTCTTGAACGGAGAGCTAGAAAAATGGCCTCGTTCACTAGATGGCATACTGTTTGCATTTCGAACAACTCGCCAAAATTCAACAGGTGTCACTCCCTTTCAAGTTATGTATGCAAGCAAGCCAGTCTTACCCATACATTGCATAAAAAATGATCAAAGCTGAATTCATGATTTAGAAAGAGAAGAAGGTATTTACTTTAATAATGAATGAAATTAGTTTATTAAATTTTACTTAATGAATGAAATTAGTTTGTTAAATTTTACATTCAAAGCAGGCAATGTTTCAAAGGAAGACTACGATCAGCATATTACTGAGAAAAATAGGGCTCGAGCTGAAAAAGAACGGGACAAACACAAGGCAGTTGATGGTGAAATATATTGCTTGACGGCAGACATGGAATCTGTTAAGTTCAGGGGTGGGTTTAGGGTTAGGCTTGTTAGGCGCGTCGACTAACATCTTTTTTGGTAAACACTTTTAAATTAAAAAGCTTTCTAATTTTAAAAAAATACATTCTTCCATTTTATTTTGTGATTTTTTAGGTGTAAAAATAAGGAATTTTTATAAGTATAAAGTCCCCATCTTGCTCGTTTTTTACCGGCTTCCGAGTTTAAGAAATATTTGTAAAGTGGATTCTAATTTTATTATCGGTAGCGTAATTTAGGCGAAGTTAGGCTTAAGTTAGTTAATTGACTGTTTTTGTCGTTTTCAGCTTTTAAAAGTAAGATTCAACTTACCAATTTAAAACCTTTTTTTAGTATGTCTTGCATTTCTATACTGTCTGTAAAAAAGTTAATTGAGATCGGTTTTATCGAAAATCTACGAACTGTTTATTCCGAATTGTCGTTGAAGATTAATTTCCTTCACAAACCAGATCTTTATGACTTGTTGACTGTTCAAAAGTCAATAAAGAGAAATATTTATGGTGAGTGTGACATACCGCAGAACTCAAGGAAAACAATGGCGTTGAAGTAGTTCTCTATTTAGTTTAAAAAGGAAAAGGAAAAATAATAGCAAATATTAATTCTTTATATCAACTACAGCAATAGTAATAACATTAATAACAATAATAATAACAACATTAACAATAATAATAGTAATAATAGTAACAACAACATTAACAATAATAATCATAATAGTAATCATAATAATGCACGGCGATATTTTCTGATTGATTTTCTCCCACTTGCTATAGTTTTGGAGATTTTCGGATACGGATCTAACGAAAACAGATTAATAAACAAGTACGACATATTATAACAAGCAATACGTCGTCAATATTATAAGCATTTGAATAAAAATTTAAAGTCAAACTTTATGTTAAAAAATTATATACACAAACAGTACTCGATATAATCATTACAAAAAATCAAAAGAGTTTTTTATAACATAATTTAGACGCGAGCCATCAATAATATATTTGTTTTAAGCAATCTTATTCAAATTAATACGAATAAACTAATGTCTATACTCACTAAAAGGAAAAGGTATAATAGAGGTATGTAATTCTACCCGAAGGTAGAAACTAGTATTTTAAGGGTAGAATAATCGTTTCTTAAGTTTAAGCAGTGAAAATGGTAGAAAGTTCTACCCCTGAAGATTATTTTACCTTTGCGTTAATGTCACTAGAATGCGGCTCACAAACCATAAATTTCTTTATTTTTATGAAAAGCTCTTAACTTAAAAATAGACAAAGCTAAAAATAAATAAAAGTATTTTATAGTTTATAAAAATATTTCGTTGGTTTTTATATTAACCAAAAAAACTTTAAGATAAACAACTTAGACAATTAAAAAAATAAATTATATATATTATTACCAGACTTATAGCTGCATCTGGTTTTAATGATACATGCGGCATTGTAGCATGTTACTGCAGTTATAGATTTCAAATTTCGGTATGGAGTATTATTGTCAAGTTGAGTTTTGAAGAAAAGGGTTTTATAATGCACGAGGGTTAATCAATCACATGATGTTCATGATCATGAAACAGCATGGTCATGAAAAACATCTGAATTTGTCGTGTAGTTTAGATGGTTGTGTTTATTGCTATAACACTGTTAATACATATAGATGTCATGTTTTAAAATTTCGTCAGTCTCATCTAGTTTTCATAACTTCCGATAAACTAAATTTATCTAAAGACAGAGAAGAAAACGTTGAAAATATTGTGGAAGCGGAAGCAGAAAACATAGCAATTATTGAAAGTGTGGATGAAAATGCAAAAAAATTAATGACAGAATTTTCTGCTTTTTTAGAATCTTTTGGAAACAATTTATGTATAACACAGCTGCATTTGCGCGCAAAACACATGCTGCCACTTTCCACAGCTTCTTCAATATGTAATAAAATTGAATGTTTGCTTGATTTCTTCCAGAACAGTATTGTATCATTAACAAGAAAAAAGCTTAAAGCGCTAAATATTGAATCAGATGACAACTCTGTGTTGAATCAATTATTATCATTTTCCTCAATTTATGACAGTGTCTCTCAACTAATTGCAACTGATCATCTTAGAAAATTATATATGCTTAATAACCTTGACTTTGTTTCGCCAATAGAACTTGATGTGCAGACTAATGGACTTCATCAAGTAACTGAAAGTCTTGGTGGTTCTAACAAAGTAATAAACAATAAAACATTTCCTTTGCCTGTTGTAGTAGTAAACACAAATAATAATATTTATGCAATAGAAAATGAAAAAAATCTTATAAAAAATAAAAAAGTTGGTTATTATATTCCAATTCTTCAAATTTTGAAAACCTATCTTCAAAAAGATGATATATAAGCTAGTTTTGAAAAGAACTGTTTAAAAGCAGTTAAAAGTGATGGCATTATGCGAGATTATTCTGATGGTAAACATTTTAAATCCTTAAATGGTAATAGCAACTTTTTATTCGTTTACATTTGTATAATGATGAGTTTTAAATCTGTAATGCACTTGGAAGCAGAAGGGGTACTCACAAGGTTTCAATTTTTTTTTTTATAGCTGGAAATATTGAAACTCATTTATGGACAAACCTTGATCATATTCACTTGGTATTAGTTGCACAATATAGTACTGTCAAAATGTGTGGATACGATAGAATTTTAAATAAGTTAAGGAATGATATTAAATTGCTTGAGATAGATGGGCTTGATTTAAATATTCTTGGCAAAATTAAACATATCAATGGTACTATAGTTACATTCTCATTTTTTTGGTGGTTTTTCTACTTGCTTCTCATCTGGTAGAGTTTGTCATTACTGCATGATTTCGTTTAAGTTTCTTTCAAAAGTTCATTCTGAATCTTCATGTCAGTTGAGAACATCAGATTTACATAATTATCATGTTCAAGAAGTAAAGACCAATAAACCACTCAGTGGTGTTTACAGATGTTTTTACAGTGTTACAGTGTTTACAGGTGTGTTTTAACTTGAATTTATAAATCAATGGAGTAAGAATAACTCATAGTTGATAAATTATAATATGAATAATTATATTTTGTAGCTGTTAGAAGAGGCAAATCTCATAGCTGGAAATGAAGGAACCAGTAAAATAAACCAATTCTTTACAGCTGAAAGATCTGTAAAGATACTGGAGATGGCCAAGTCGGGGAAAAGAAATGCTGAAAATAATGGCTTGGTGACTAATATTATGGCTGCCATTGGATCTGAGTCGAATTTCAATATTGAAGGTTTATAATATATCTCTTTATATTTAATTTACTTTGTGTTTATTTATGTTAAAAAGTTATAACATTTTTTAGCACAACAGATAAGAGCATCGATGTTGTGCTTGCCTGCCATGTTTGGTGAAAAAATTGAAAGATGGCTTGTGATAAATAAGGTCTCAATAGTGTTTTGAAGCTACTATTCTCAATGAGGCTTATGATTTTTCAATTTTTAAAGTGTTTTTTTTGCTCTTATCAATATAAATGTGTTATTTAAATTGACAATTCTGATTTTTTTAGGAATCAACTCTAAGCACACCAACAATAAGAATCACTTGTTCAAATCAAGCCAATATTCTGCATTTTGAAGATGTGCATATAGCAATCTACATCGATAAAGCATTAAAAATTTTGATAGCATCTTATTGGGTTTTTGAAATAGCCTTTGATTCGCGACTGCAAAAAACATTGACATTTTTAGCCAACTATATTTGTGGACTTCCGTGTCAGTCCACCAGTTCAGCGATTGCTGAACAAATTGTTGTAAACTTATCATTATAATCAAAATTTTTTTTATTTTAAATGTGTTGTTTTCACTGTCGTTGCAAATTTTTAAATCTTAACAAAAGCAAAAAAAAAAATGCAAAAAGCACAAAAATATAAAAAAAACTAAGCCTTCTTTTTAAGGGTGGAAGAAAATACCTTAAAAGTATATTTATCTACCATTTCGCCTACCTTAAAAGGTATATCATATATCCTGCCCTTTAAGGTAGGATATTACTGAGGTATTTTATTATACCCCTATATAATTATTTAACTATATTTAACTATATTTATCTACCATTTCGCCTACCTTAAAAGGTATATCATATATCCTGCCCTTTAAGGTAGGATATTACTGAGGTATTTTATTATACCCCTATATAATAAAATACCTCAGGAATATTCTACCTTAAAGGGCAGGATATATGATATACCTTTTAAGGTAGGCGAAATGGTAGATAAATATACTTTTAAGGGTAAAATTGTCAACCTTGCTTAAGGTATTACGTTATACCTTGAGGTGTAATTTTCTACCTTAAATAAAGGTAGACTAAAATACCTTATTATGCAGGGTATATTTTTTTTACCTTAAAGGGTAGGATATGTGATATACCTTTAAAGGTAGAAATTCCTACCTTTTTTTTAGTATGTAGAGAGAGGAAATAACTTTTGGCTTGAAGAAGAAATAAGGGTTGGAACATGCAAACCCAGATGGACTAAAGATATAATTGATAGTGTTAATACTGAAAATTTTTTTGGTGGAGATGAAATGAATGCTACTGTCGAGAGAGATATAGGTTACCACCTGTTATTGGCTGGTCCAATGGTAGATGGCTACCTAAAAGAAATTGGTTGGATATTTCTTAGTAAACTGGCCAGAGGAAAAATTACAGGTTTTGCTCCTAAAGCTTAAATGTTTTTTCCAAGGGGAATAATGTAAAATATAATAAGTCTAATGAAAGCTTATAGTTGTGCTTACATCATGGTACAAGCAGACAGTAGCAAAAAAAGTAAAATGCTTATGAAAATAACAGCAAAAGATGCAGCAAAAAAATATTTGACCCTTCACGATACGATGGAACAAACGTTTTGGCAAACAGGAGTTTTCTCAAAGTTAATGGGGAAACAAACAAAAAAAAAAAAAGCGCCTCGCATATAATGGTAGTGCAGAAGTTGTAATAACTGATAACACTACAATTCAATTAGATTATTTCCACAACAGGCAATATATTAGAATAAACTTTTACATTCAAAGATTCACTGCAGATAATATTGTTGTTGATTCCTTGTTACAAAGTACCAATAATTTGTGAACTTTAAATATATACTTCATAAGTAAAGAATGTATATATGAAGAAATGTGTCTGTATATACATACATATATATATATATATACATACATATATACATATATACATATATATATATATTATATATATATATATATATATATATATATATATATATATATATATATATATATATATATATATATATATATATATATATATATATATATATATATATATATATATATATATATATATATATATATATATACACACACACACACACACACAGTCGAATCCCATTAAGTCGGACTCTACAGGGGTTCAGTTATAAAATCTAACTTAAGTTTTGATAAAGTTTAAGGGAAATTGGAAATCTGTCTTAGCAAAAGTTTGACTTATCTAGGGTCTGAGTTAACAGGAATTTACTGTATATATATGATTTTTTAAAGAAATTATTTTTTAAATTTATTGTTATAATTGCATTTGTAATTCTATTATTTTGTATTTCTTATTATCTTGTATTTTTTATTAAAGTATAAAAAACAGCCTAAACTTGAAGTACCTTATTTTTTATATTTGTGTTGTGTTTATAAATCTGATTATGTTATATTTTTTATGTGTAAGAAGTTTGTTGCAAAATAATAACTAATTTATTTAATTTACTAGAATTACTTCAGAAAGATTTAAACGTAGAAAAATAGCTGAAGTGGTATCGAACATTTTTGAAGAATCTGGAACTGTAGATATACTGAATCGCAATGTTAATCCATGTTCCAGCAATGTGTTTTATGATTACTCAAGTTTTCATGAGATAAAAAATGAAAATGATAGAAATTTAGAATCTAATAAACTTTTTGCAAATTCTAATAGTTATGATTGTAGTCTAGCTATTATCGAGTCTGAAAATAGCGAAATCGAATATATCGTAAACAATATTATATCACTTAGTGATAATAGTTACGAATGGTTTCCGCGTATGTTTTCTGATGATGAGAATAGTGATGAAGAAAAGGACAACAGAAACGTACTTGGTAAGCTTACTAGTTGGGCTCTAAGCTTCAATATATCACATTCAGCTTTAAATAGTTTGTTACCTATATTACAAGGATCTGGGTTAGGTTTACCAAAAAATTCAAAAACACTTCTTCGTACGCAAAAAAATATTGATATAAGAATTGTTGCTGGTGGAGAATATTACTATTTTAGCTTGCAGTAGTGGTGCCCAAAAACCTAGTTCCATTAACGATTATGTAGAAGACTTTTTGGGAAAGTTCAAAGTTCTTGCAAAAAATGGTTTTATCTATGAAAATATTTGGTACGAAATCAACCTTGCTGCTATTACATGTGATGCCCCAGCTAGAGCATTTGTTAAGTGTATTAAGGGACACAATGGGAATTACTGCTGCGAGCGTTGTGTTCAAAAAGGAGAGTAGTGTGGCAGAATAATACTCCCACAATTTCATCAACTTTAAGGATTGATTTGGATATTTGTCATCAAAAGTATTCTGAACATCATAGTGGTGTGTCACCTTTAGTTGAAATAAATGGTGGCGAAGTTCCCTTTAGAGTATATGCATCTAGTATGCTTAGGGGTAATGCGAAGACTCATAAACTTATGGTTGAATGGCCGAAGATGTTGAAATTGTCACATATTACAGTTAATACTTTGTTTGATCGATTGTTTCAGATACGTCGTTACATTCCAAGAGAATTCTCTAGAAAACCAAGGTCTTTATTAGATATTAAACAATGGAAAGCAACTGAACTAAGAATTTTTCTAATATGCACTGGACCAGTTGTTTTAAAGGGGTTGATTGAACCAAAAATATATTCAAACTTTTTAGATCTTTCAGTTGCAGTTAGAATTTTATTATGTTCTATGTTGTTGAAAAATGATGTTGATTTTGCTCGTCAGTTACTTACTTATTTTGTGCAATCATTTGGTGAACTTGATGGTCAGGATCAACTAGTGTACAATGTCCATTTGTTAATACATATAGCAGATGATGCAGTTAACTTTGGAGTACTTGATAGATGTTCCTCATTCAAATACTAAAATTTTTTAGGTCAATTAAAAAAGCTTGTTCGAAGCCCGCAGCAACCATGTTCACAAATCGTTAAGCGAGTCTTTGAGGGTTACTTAAACAAATATATACAAAGAGATAAACAAAAGTTTAGTGTTGCTCATTTTGATGGGCCAGTAACCATTGCATTAAGACACTGTTTGCAGTTTAAAAATTACCAAGGTATGGAGTGTTTTGTTTCAATTAAGGAAGGTGAAAATTGTTTTGAAATTGCCGGAAATATTGGTTTAGTTAGAAATATTTTAACTGGGAAATCAGACAACTCTTGTGATGGATGGGTTATGTTTGAGGAATTTGCATCTTTTGAGGCATTTTTCAAAGATCCACTCTCTTCCACTGATTTGTCTGTATTCTATGCAAGCAAAACGACTGGTGTTCATAAAGTTTACTTACTGTCAGAGATAAATTAAAGTATTTGCGAATACAGTTATGCATTTGTGAACTGCATTTATGAATTGTTGATATTTATTTTTTAAATTTTGTTGCATAAAAGCTTATTATCTGCATAATGACATTATCATATAATACATTAATAGTAATTAACAAACAATTATTAGTTATATTATTGTTATATATTATGTAGAGATTATTGTCATTTGAATGTATCTATCTATCTATCTATCTATCTATCTATCTATCTATCTATCTATCTATCTATCTATCTATCTATCTATCTATCTATATATATATATATATATATATATATATATATATATATATATATATATATATATATATATATATATACTACCCCAGCTAACCTATACAGACGGGTCCCGTACGGTATTGAACCGGGGATCTGGTATGGTTTTTATCCGAGTTACGGCACCGGGAGTCAGACGGGAACCGTACGGTTTTCCCGGGCGTTAACGCCACATATCGACTGTTTTAGAATTTACCTCAGGGATGAAGTTTGAAATTGTCATTTTGTGGTGTGAAAGTTTTTGCGATACTTTATTAATATTATATTTCTTTTACGCTTTAATGTTGTTTTATTTTCAAATAGTGGTATATATTTTCCAAATATTTCGTTAAAGTTATCCGTTTGTCGAATTACGATTGTCGGATAAGAACAATTTTTTTACTGTTTGATTTTAGTAAAATATATTTGAGGATAATTTTTTTACTAACAGTATTTTAGGCATTGCAGTTTCATTATGTTTTCGTTATGTTTGCAATAACTATTTATAGATAATTCTATGTTGATTTTTGCTAATTGATTGAAACATTAAGTTGAAAACACTGGTTTTTAGTTGTCTGAGATACTGTAATTAAATTACGCGCGAAAGCAATTACAAAGAGTGGACATTGTGCAGTTTCCTTAAAATCCTATAAATATACTTTGAGCGGTATTCTTATGGATATATTTGAGTTGATTTGTAAAGTGTAAATTGAAGGGGAATTTTTTGTGGATGGGAGTTTTTTATTAGAAGAGAAAATGTAGAGTTGAAACGTTGCGTTCGCCGCGAGAAAGCAACATATAGATTGTTAATACTTTTTACCGCATATAATTTATAAAATCTACCTTCATTTAATTTGTAAAAAAATTATTTTGCTAATTGGGGAATATTTATAACCTTAAGATTTTATTACCCATATACTTTTTTTATATTATTTGTTATTATATTATTATCTATTTATTGTTTGTTAATTAATTAATTTTGTTGAATAATAGAAAAACATTTTGTAAAATTACAAAGATATAAGTAACCTTACACAGTAAGCCTTAACTAAATTTAGGTTTTCTGAATTGTGTCCAAATTAATTTCAACGTTTTCTGAAAGAGTATGTTTTACTGATCACTATGTATATAGTCCACCAAATCAGAAAACTCCTATTAAGTAATTATGGCATTTTAAAGATTTTTTCGCGCCTTTTTTGTCTTTTATGACCATCTTTAATCCGCCGTTTTTTCTGCCACAAATTTAACTGCAAAAGACAATCATAGAACAAATTTTGTTTCAAAAAATGTTAAGAATCGGTAAATCACATCCTCAGACTATTTTAGATCATCAAAAGAATAGAGAAAAAGTATGTCTTTTTTGTGGTCGCAAATGTCATATGAAAATAAAAAACCAAAGCCATATAATTTCTAAATTTCAGAGCTGTTTTTCGGATTATAACATTTCTGATGATCGATACGCTACTGGATTGTGTCCAAGGTTGGTATTCTTAATGATTTTTAACTAAATAAATATATATAAAAAGTATATATGTCATAAACGTAAAACCATTTACATAACTGAAAAATTGGATACCTTGTTGAGCTCAAAGAAATATGATTTGATAAATGAATTAAATCTCATTTTGCTTGATACTAGCATATCTCTCTCTTTTTAAGGTGTAGGGGTATAGTTGAAAGAACAAATGTTGTTGATCTCAGGCAGAAAATCAACTTTGACATGGACTGGTCAAAGATGACTATCCCGGCTAAAACACGAAATGGGTAAAATATTATTTTATTTGTATATCTGTTGTAAAGAAATATAAAATCATAATTTTATATATAATTTCAGGAAACTAAAAACTTGCAGCTGTGAAATATGCAAAATCGCAAGAACGCAGGGAAGGATACCCAAGAAAAAATCTGGTATAAAGAGTTTTAAAACGTCAGCTATTAGTCCGCGGTGTAGTTCTTGTTAACTACACCGCGGACTAATAGCTAACTAAAGTTAAAAGAGGATTGCATCATAAATGCAATTCAACAACGCTCAGGTAGAAAACGTTTTTATAACTTTGATTATTTGACTGTGAAAGGTTGTATACTATGTTCTATAGAAAACAAGTTCGTAAATGTAATTTTTTTTTCAGAAATAACATTTCAGCTGCATCCGGATATCAAGGTATTAGAAAAACCGTATTAATTTGGGTTATTAATAGAGAGATGAGTGAGAGAAATGTTAAGACTAATAAATCAAAAATATAATTTTAATTTAAAAAAACCATTGTAAGCTTTTGAACCTATAACCTTTTTAACAATGTAAAGTTGTCAAAACCTTTTTCATTCAGTCTGCATAGTTTTGTAACTTATTTAGATGTCAAGGAACAAATGGCTTCTCAAGTTATTAAAGAAAAGCTATGTAGTGAAAGTGGTAACACCATTTCATTGAAGACAGGAGGTAGTAAACTGAAACTATCTATTAGATCTGAGAATACTCCAAAAACAACCAATTTTACTCACAAAAATCTTCTTTATATTCAGAATTCTCTTTCCTTAAGTAAACATCAAATGATAAAACTTGCTAATATGATAAGGTAAGATAACAATACAAATACAAATTTAATTCTGCACAGTAAAATGATGCAATATCTGGAGTAAAACATATTATATAAAAAAATTATTAATTACAGAGTTGTTGAAAAACGAAGAAACTCTGTAGAACCTGGACTGAAAGACTGTGTCTCTGATTTGGACAGTTATCTTCTCCCATTATTTACCGAAGAAAATATTTTATTTGAATTTAAAAACAAAGATAAAACTTTGGAATATAAAAACATTACAGTAGCGTACTGCAATGTTACTATTTTTGTTAAACTACTCCTAGATCTTAAATGTGTTGATTCTAAGAATCAGTTGCTAAAAATTGCTGTTGATGGGGGAAGTGGTTTTATCAAATTTTGTTTAAATATAGTTAATCTCAATGAAACTTTTGAAAATTACGGCAAAGTTGAAATAGATTACCTGAAAACAAAACCGGGAGCAGCTTCCAGGTCTTTATATGAAGGTGGTCTAAAAAAAATGTTTAAAGATTCGTCAGTAAATGCTTCATTTCTTCTTCAGGTAGCTCCAGAAATCCCAGAAAGATATTTAAACATTAAAATATTATTTGAAAAATTAAATCTTGAAATGGTTGAGCACATTGTGGTATGCGACATAAAACTTAATCAAATTCTGACAGGTATATCTCCAAGTAGCAGTTCAATTCATCCCTGTTATGTATGTGAGTGGGATAGAAGAGAAGCTTGGACAAATGCTCCATAAAGAACTTTCGAGAGCTGTCAAAACAACTATACAAAATTCAAAGAATCTGGTTCAAAACCTAAGTGTGCACAACATTTTAAGAATTGTATAAACCCTGTATTAGTACATGGAAACCCCTCTGAATTTCTTGTTGATAGACTTGTTTTACCGGAGCTTCATATAATGGAGGGAACTGTCAACCATGTAATGGATAACATGGAGCGGATTTGGTCGGAAATGAATATGAAGATTTACGAACACTTGCAAAAAAAGACGCAAAAATAAAAGGCGCGAAAAAATCTTTAAATTGCCATAATTACTTAATAGGAGTTTTCTGATTTGGTGGACTATATACATAGTGATCAGTAAAATATACTTTTTCAGAAAACGTTGAAATTAATTTGGACACAATTCAGAAAACCTAAATTTAGTTAAGGCTAACCGTGCTTACTATAAGTTCAGACAGAACAAAACGTAGAAAAATTACTGCTGAAATGGCAAGAATTGTGAAAGAAGTATCATGCAATTAATCCGAGTTGTTGAATAATATTTTAGTGTTTAATTCTTCTAAATCTTGTCCAATTTTCAAAAATAATTTTTTACCCGATTCTTCTCCTAAAATTCCCGAAAATTAATGCTGGTTGGATGACAATATAAATTTACCTTTTACTAACTCTATCATTAGTTTTGAAGAATCTAGTGATAACATCGAATGGAAAGCTTGTTTGCAGGATGATTTTGACAGTGATGGTATTGATGGCAACAATTGCGTAACAAAAGTTAATGAAATTGTATCAGATGAATTAAAGCAATTGACGATTGCATTTAACATATCTCATAGTGCTATAATTTGCTTCAGAATTTGCAAAAATTAAATTTAGATTTGCCTAAAGATGCTAGAACACTTCTTAGAACTGATCAAAACATTATTACTGCTTCTGTAGCTGGTGGTGAGTATTTTTATATAGGAATAAAAAACTGGTTATCTTTGCTCCTAAATAAATCTTTAATTTAATCTAATATTACACAGCTTACAATTCACATAAATATTGATGGTATTCCTTTATTTAACAGCTCAAAAATTTCTGTCTGGCCATTTCTTGGTTCGATTGTAGAACTTGTTTTTCAAACAATGTTTTTAACAATGTTTTTCCTAGTTCTTGTCAGTAATTATGGAGGCAGCTTGACACAATTTATCAAGCAAAACATGGCCTATTTAATGACATCTAAGCAAGCGCAACAGTGTAGCTTGATTGGCCAACGAAGCAAAATCAAATTTTGAGCACTGTAACACTTTCAGGTTTTGTTTAGTAAGTATTCACTTCAAATTTGTATGCCCTCATTTAACAGCAACATATTAATCTTGAGTTATTTATTTAGATCACAACATTTAGCCCAGAAAAGTAATACTTGCTAAATGGTGTAATAATAATAATAATAAAAATAATAGTTTAACATGTATACTGCGGCATCAACATAATTGTTTTATATGTATTTAGGTGCTGCTAAACAAAACTTTGCCACTAAGGACACAAGCAAGGAGATGCTTGAGAAGTAACTTTCTACGTGGTTTGGAAATTCACGGGATCGTGGGGAAGGGAGCCGAAAACCGAAAGGGAAGAATTCAACAGAAGTCAATAATGTAATACAAGTCCTGATGATGCAGTTACAAATGTTAAATAGTGAACAAAGTTTTTTAATCCAGCATCAGTTAAGAGTTTACAAACTGTTTTCCATGGTATAAATTATGATTTATTGAAAATAGAACCCAATGTGATCTGTTTTTCAAGCACTGTATACATTATACTGGTTTGTCCAGCCTGTAAATATATTTTGCCTTATACCACACAGGATCTGATATCATACAGTGATATTTAAGTTCTAAATATAATTTCAATTTCCAATTTTACTTAGTTCTTGAAGCATTTATTTAATTTCTAATTTTAATTTTACTTCTTTTGAATCAGTTCTGATGAAATTAATTTCAGTTCAGTTCTTATGATTTCAATCATTTTAATTCTTATTTCAGTTTCTAAATCAGTTCATATTTTACTTCTATCAAATTTTACAGCAATTAGTAGTCCTAACGAAACAATTTCTTGAAAAAATTTAATGTAGTCTTGAAGTGTATGAATTTGGGTAACTTATACTAGTTGCATTCATTTAAAAAAAAAAAATCTTATGGCTCCTTCCTGGGCCTTAAATAAAAAAAACATACCCTACCCCGGGGTAAGTTGGCGCAAACTATAATAAAGATTACAAACGTATTATTGAGTAAAAATTTATAAAAATTTTTTAATATTTCTATGAGCTAGAAGCAGTTAGTAGTTCGAATATGAAGCCAAAACAACACCCCACCTTTGTTCCTGGTAAGAAAATCCCCTAAAAAATTTTTTTTGTAAAAGATAAAATTAAGAAAACCTTTTTTTTGTAAAAATAATTTTTTTCAATATTGTTTCAAATAAAAATTTCAAAAAAAATTGATTTTATAAAGATATTTTTGTTTTCCAGCTTCCCCAGTGAAAATTTTGCCAATAAACCCCAAAAGCCTTTCAATAAACTGCCTAAAGATCCTGAAAAAGGACAACTACTAAAAAAACCAGACTGATAATAGTAAATCAATTGTGACTAAAATATTTATAGCACTTTTATTCATAGGACCCAAGATGAAATGGTCAATTAGGAAAGTTCCCTAAGATTTCTGATACTTTTTGATAAAAGACTCTGCAGAGAAACGCAACTCGTCAACTTACCCCTGCTGACAACTAGCCCCGGTCTCCCCTATCATTATTTCAAGAAATAATGTAATACATAAGTTTCAAGAAAAAAATTTAAAAAATTTTCAACTTAGTAATAAACATCTAAATAACCATACAAATAGTCATAAAATAGTCATTCAATGATTCAATTGAGTTATAATAAGATTTTTTTTTTGAAATTGAAAGAAAATATCTGGTTGAATTATAATTATAAGTTTTTGTTCAGTTTCGTAAAAACTCTCATCTCTAATGATTTTTTCATTCGATTGCGGCGACCAACGGTTAAAATTCCACAAAGTGAAAAAATCCTTTCTACAAACACCTGTGATGCTGGGGGGAACAGGAAATCTTCAGCCAACATTGCAATCTTGCTATACTTGCTTTTGTTTAGTTTTCAAAAGAGCAGGCCGTTACTTGGCAGCGCTTCATC
>NW_028324304.1:2756240-2811240 GCF_058129835.1 Hydra viridissima | reverse complement strand
ATATAAACACCTAGCAATCAAGTACTTCGTGTTTATTGTATCGGTATGTGTTTCTCCTAAAACATCTTTTTGGATATTTTCTACCTCTCTAAATAGTTTCTCTGCATTATCGAATTGTTGTTTTTTATGTAAGCACCTCGCAATCCAGTACTTCGTAGTTATTGTATCGGCATGTCTCACTCCTAAATCTTCTATTTGGATGTTTTCTATCTCTCCTAAGAGTTTCTCTGCATTATTGAATTTCTTTTTTTTATGTAAGCAAATTGCAATCCAGTGCTTCGTGTTTATATTATCGGCATGTCTCTTTCCTAAAACTTCTTTTTGGATGTTATCTACGTCTCTAAATAGTTTCTCTGCATTATCGAATTGTTTTTTGTCATATAAGCACCTCGCAATCCAGTACTTCGTGTTTATTGTATCGGCATGTCTCTCTCCTAAAAGTTCTTTTTGGATGGTTTCTACCTCTTTAAATAGTTTATCTGCATTATTGAATTGTTGTTTTATATGTAAACACCTAGCAATCCAGTATTTCGTGTTTATTGTATCGGCATGTCTCTCTCCTAAATCTTCTTTTCATATGTTTTCTACCTCTCTAAATAGTTTCACTGCATTATCGAATTGTTGTTTGTCATATAAGCACCTCGCAATCCAGTACTTCGTGTATATTGTATCAGTATGTCTCTCTCCTAAAACTTCTTTTTGGATGTTTTCTACGCCTCTAAACAGTTTCTCTGCATTATCGAATTGTTTTTTGTCATATAAGCACCTCGCAATCCAGTACTTCGTGTTTATTGTATCGGCATGTCTCTCTCCTAAAACTGCTTTTTGAATATTTTCTACCTTTCTAAATAGTTTCTCTGCGTTATCGAATTGTTGTAATTTATGTAAGCACCTAGCAATCCAGTACTTCGTGTATATTGTGTCGGTATGTCTCTCTCCTAATCTTTCTTTTTGAATGTTTTCTACCTCTCTCAATAGTTTCTCGGCATTATCGAGTTGTTGTTTGTAATAATAGTTTCTGGCAATCTTAGTCATCTTAGCATTGAAAGTAGAAGCGTTCTTTTCATGGCAATGTTCTGATGAAAAGTCAAATAATTTCTTTTTTTTAGTATTTTAATATTGGTATATTTTAAAAAAAGTTTATCGCCATAAATTTAACAAAACATCAATGATATATTTATGATTTACTCTTTTTATATTTTAGTCTTTCAAATTTATTCTGAAGAGATTACTTGAATTTATTCTGAAGAGATAACTTGAATTTATTTTGAAGAGATAACTTGAATAATCTTAATGTTTAATCTATCATATTCTTAATGATGGATATGATGGGTAGTGAACATGCTGATAGAGTCGGGCTTATCGATGCTCTTTTATATTTTTTGATTATCCTTACTTTGACAATTTATCAATTCATGCCGATATATTTTTATTTATTTAGAAAGTGGCTATAAAAATGTTATAAACTTTCGACGTTTTAGTGACTGATATTATAACAGAAAACCTCTTAATGCCGAGCTTATCATCCGGTTAAGAAGTATTGACTGTTTGTGGTATTTTTTATAATTTAGCACCAAATTATATTTAGCAGCTACTAAAACTGTTGTATCAACTAGGGATTTTGGCGATAGAAAAGGAGGAGCCGGCTGCCGTGAACTTCTTACTCATTTCTTAAAGTTAATGAATGTTATAACCAGTAAATAACTGCGAGAGTTAAAAGTTTTTTAATAAAAAGAGTTTTCTTGCTACCATCCACCACTCCTTCCTTCTTTCCTCCATATTTAAAAACTGAGGCGCCTCGATCCCTGTTAGCTGATACTTTTTGCACACATTTGTTTAGTAAAAATAATGTACAATATGGTTTACGAGCGGATGTTTTCTTCCTAGTAGAGTCTTAGTCAGATCATCAATATCCAGTTACATTCTGGCGTTTCATTGATACTATTGATAACGAATTATGCATTCCTTCTCCATGCATAACATAAGTAATAACTTTGAATACCAACTATTACGAATTATTGATTGGCCATATTAAAAAAAAAAAAAAATCATTAACTTGACGTGTAAATAAAGCAAAAGTCACTCGCAATTGGGCTCATCATGCCTAAACATGTCAACGTATTTTCAATTACCAAACTGGTTAATCTTTGTTGTTTTATTTCAAAGGGGTACCAAATTTACTTCCATTACGAAATTACCCGCCTATTCCCTCATACGTGTCAAGAAAGAAAAAGTAACCTTACTTTCCAGTGAAGAAAGAATAAATTAGAGTAAAAAAAATGTTCAGTGAATGAATAAAGTGTATGAATAAAGTGAATAAATAAAATGAACGAATAAAATAAATGAATGAGTAAAATGTAATAATAAGAAATTAACTAGATGCAAATAGAATAGGGTAAAAGGTGTAGGCGATATTAGAATATGCCCCAGAAATGAGCTAGAGGAAGCAAATGCGAACACGTTACACTAGGGTTATTACAACTCTTGGTAAAATACCTGGAAAATTACACAGGGGAACCCGCTAAATTGAGGCACTTGACTAAAAAAATGAAATTCATAAAGTTATAGCCCAACCGGACAATGCTAACCCGTGTAATAAAATTGTAATAAAAATAATTTGTTTATCGTAAATATTTATGGGAAAGTGTGGTTGGATACCCCAAAACCAGTACTTCTTATCCAAGCCTCTGCCTTCTCAAAAACGAGTAAAATTGTAAATCAATTTTATGACAACTTTTTTATGTATAAAAAACTATATGTAGTACATGATTATAATATGATTAAAAACTCTGTACATTTATAAATAAGATTAATCTATAGCTAATAGGCTATAGCTCAGTAATGGAGATAATCAAACTTGAAGGGAACAAACTAGTAAACAAAATGAGATTCGAACCATGTTTCTAGTGTGAAACATTTTCATTTTTCAAACAAAAAATGATGTTTTTTTTCAAAATTTTCTAATTTTTTTTAAGATTTCAACCTTATTCAGGCATGGGTTAGAGTTGTCCAATTGAGCCGAAACTTCACAAGTGTCATTTTTTAGTCAAGTAGCACAATTTAAAGGGTTCCCCCGTCAAGATTTTAAAGATTGATTTTTTGTGACCACCATAACATTATAGCCTTCTAAATTTCCCCCTTTTAGTGACTGGAAATCTTTTTTTAACTTATTAATGTTTTTGCACGCATCGAATTTTACGAAATTCATAACCCAAAACACGCGTCAAACTGGAACAAGAATTCAAACATGAATACATAAACCATTTTGTTACACCTCACTAACAACATTATTGAGAGAAGTGTAACAGAAACCCTGCCAATCAGTGGATCTCACAAAATGACCTTAACAATTGGAGACCAAAGAAAATCAAAAAATTTTTAGATTGCACCAAGTTACCGTTAAAAGCTGATTAAAATGGTAACTTAAAATATTTATTTCATAAAATTTGAAAATTTAATCACCCTAAATAAAGCAAGGTTATTTACAACCAAAATCTAAACATCAGTGTGTTGTAACCAGAAAATTTTTTTAAATATTCTATTAAGTTTTACAGTTTATTCAAATGTTTAACATTTTATTACATTTTACAGTTTATTCAAATGTTTAGCTGTTCCAATAAAAAGATTTTTTGTTATGAAATAAAAGTCTTCTATTTTGTTGTATATTACTGTATGGTAGCGGTGATTGGGGTTGTAATGATTAGTAGAATGATTAGAATGATTTCTAGGATGATACATTTATTATTAAACTTTAGTCTATGAAAACGCGGCGCATGTCCATAAAGATGTCAGAATGTAATTTTAATGAATAGTGGTCGTATTCATTAACATTATCAAATATTCCAATCGTGTGAAAATTTATTTAAATTTGTTTTAAGTGCATTTCTTATCAACCTTATACAACCTCTGTTTCACCCTTACTTAATATATAGTTTCAGTGTGAAATATACTAATGTTTCTTTATTTTCAGGGTAATTATTTCAATAAAATTAACTTATATAATGCCTAGAAATTGCAAAAATTCACCAGACGCCTTTTGCTACATTTGTGGGCAGTTTACATTGTCAGGGCAGCTAAAGAAAATCACTCCAGAAATCTGGAAAATTTACAAGCTCTATTTCGGTTATCCTTTGGGAGATCAAGATAAAACTTGGGCACCACATGTGGCTTGTTATAGTTGTTGCAGCTTATTACGAGATTGGATCAACAAACGAAGGTCTTCTTTTCGATTTGCTATACTGATGATTTGGAGGGAACCAATATATCATTAAAATGAGTGCTATTTTTGCGCGGTTAATAATGCTGGATTTTCGTCGAAAAATAAGCACCAAATTGTGTACCCGAATATGGATTCGGCCATGAGGCCTGTTTCTCATGACAGCACCCTGCTCATTCTAGTACCACCAGCTGATGGATTAGACTCTGTTGAAGACAAATGTGTTGTTGATGTTGAACGTCAAGATGTGGCTGATGTTGACTTTGATCCAGATATTGACGGCAAAGAGCCCAAAGTTTTCACACAAGGTGAACTGAATAATTTAGTTAGAGACTTGTCCCTTTCCAAGGAAAAAGCTGAACTTTTGGTGTCAAGACTGAAAGAAAAGAATTTATTAGCAGTTGGTGTCGAAGTATCCCACTTTCGAAAGCGCAACAACGATTTATCTAGGTTTTTCACCATTGATGGACCCTTGTGCTACTGCAATAAAGTCAATGGTCTTTTCAAAAATTAATCCCAAGTGCATTCGCCTCGTGATTGACGCCTCTTCATTGATTCATCCAAGAGGAGTTTGAAGGCCGAGTTGTTGTATATTGGCAATCAGAATCAGAAGCCATGTACTCAAATCGCTCATTCCGTACACTTGAATGAAACTCACGAAAATATGAAAATATTACTAGACGCTATTGATTACAAAACTCATCAGTGGAACATTTGTGGTGATTTGAAATTGGTTGGTATGTTAATGGGTATGCAAACAGGGTTTACCAAGTTCTGCTGCTTTATTTGTTTATGGGATAGTCGTGCTGTGAACGAACATTACGTAAAACTTGCATTAGTTAAAACTGAATCAGCGGGTTTCAATACTTGGTTGAAAAATTTCCCAAAATTAGTGCAGTGAAACTCAAAGAAGGCGTTTTTGTCGGACCCCAAATTCGAGAGGTTTTGAAAGACCATGGATTTGAAGAGTCACTTACTTCCGACGAAAAAGAAGCGTGGAAAGCGTTTGTATGGGTTTGTAAGAACTTCTTGGGGAATCACAAATCGTGTAAATATGAAAATTGTATTCAAAAGTTACTCGATTCGTTCCAAAAAGTGGGCAGTCGTATGTCATTGAAAATGCATTTTCTGCATTCGCATTTGGCATTTTTTCCTGAAAACTTGGGCACTGTGAGTGATGAACAAGGTGAACGATTCCACCAAGATATTCAAGTGATGGAAAAGCGTTACCAAGGATTCTGGAATGAAAGCATGTTAGCTGACTACTGTTGGATGCTTTATTGTGATGAACCATAAAAAGTATACAAAAGGAAGTCATATTCACAGAGATTTTAAGTGATTTATATGCTTTAGTCAACAGTCTTTAAACTATTAAATGTGTATAAATGTTTACGAATAAACCTAGTCACAGAGACTTTGGATTATTTGTATAGAAACATAAGTGGTGCTTGAAATATTGAATGTTTATCAATGTTTATGTATTGGGATAAAGTACAGAATGTCCGAAAATTAAAATTCCAAATATCTCAAGAATTAGACGTGCTGGAAGAAAACTGAAAGCAGATTTGAAATCAGCGCAAAAAACTGGTTTAGAAAAAGCTATTTAGATTCATGGTGCAATCAAAAAGTATTTTTTTGTTGACCAGTGTAATCAACGTATCTAATGGTCTCTGAAGAATCACGTTTGCTCTTGCTCATTTTAAAATACCTCCTTTACAATCCCACGGAAATTTATCATGGCTGGTTGCAAAAAATGTTTATTGTGCTTTAACACCAAGTTCATCCTGATGCATGCGTAAGTTTTGAAGTTTTTTGTTTATTATTTTATTGGCCTGCATGACCATCTGAGAAATGCTCAATCTTCTTTTTCAGGAGCATTTCAATATTGATATAATTTATAAATACACTTTGAGCTTCATAAACTACAAAAGCACCATGTTTTATGTCATAAGCGATAATTCAAAACAACTTGAAGGACAATAAATTGTTAACTTAGCAGTATAAAGACTGTCCTGAATGATGATGATGATGATGATGATGATGATGATGATGATGATGATGATGATGATGATGATGATGATGATGATGATGATGATGATGATGATGATGATGATGATGATGATGATGATGATGATGATGATGATGATGATGATGATGATGATGATGATGATGATGATGATGATGATGATGATGATGATGATGATGATGATGATGATGATGACAATAAAAAGTTTATTAATAAATAAATAAATAATTTCCCATAAAGTTTTGCTTTTTTTTAAACAGCAAAAAGTTCTTTATCAATAAAACAACTTTTAAACAGGTTTATCTGCTAACAAAAAACTATTGCAATTAGTAGAACTTCAGGAAAATATTACTTTACGAATGATAGATAACATAACATAGAAAAATTATTTCTCAAATCATTTTACTTAAAACTGTAACCCTCATTAAAAACAACGAAAGCATAAAAAATGAGGACGCATTTACGACTCTTTTGCAGCTCATTAAAAACATCATCTTTATCCATTTGCTTAAGAATATTCTAAATGCCGGACATAAAGTTTGTAGAACTTCGTATTTTTTATTCGTACAGCGAGTTTTTCTAGTAGCTAGTCAATATTTAGCTAATCACTGCGTTTACAAAGATCAATATAATCTATAGCAGAGTTATCAAATTCAGCCACTTAAGCGAATCTTTTCCACCTTTATGGTATGTTTTCAATCAAAATTGATTTTATTCTCTAATCCATATTAGGGACATCTAAAACAAAGCATTTTCATCACCAGCCTTTTTTTTATTATTTCATATTTTCCACAAAATTGATTTATGCTTAAAACAGCTAAAAGTTGCTTACAATCATAGTGATGATAATATCATAAAGCTATGAAATTATGGTATTCAATCTTTTGTTTAGTTTTTTTCTGCTTTACAACCTGAAAAAAATTCCTGAATTTTTTGGCTTTTGACAAAGTTTTACTCAGAATTTCCTCGATGCAACTTTCTCATTCGTGTTAACTTTCTCATTCGTGCTTCTACTTTCTCATTCGTGCTAACTTTCTCATTCGTGCTAATTTTTTCATTCGTGCTAACTTTCTCATTCGTGCTAATTTTTTCATTCGTGCTAACTTTCTCATTCGTGCTAACTTTCTCAGTAAACTCCTTGCACTTTTTATTAATGCAGGTTAAACACTGAAGGTTTTGATGTCGAAAATCTTTTGATGTTGAAAATCTTTTAACAAAGATTTCATTAAACGAAATGAATGATTTTAGCAGTAAAACTAACTGCATAACTTAACATAATTTATCATGGAAAAGTTTATGACAATCATGGAAAAATATAAGACAATCATGGAACATTCTAATACAGAAAATAATTTAAAAATAAATATTAACAAGAAGTTTAGTTAAAATACTTTAACAATGAGCAAGTGATCATGTAAGATGATAATATATTTACTAACACAACATCACCAATAAAACTTAAATCTGTTGCTTGGTGAGTCCTACAGCACCATTTAATGCCATTGGTTTTGTAACTTCATGAAATGTTTTTTGTAATTTGACATGGCGCATACATTAAGTTGATAAAATAATTGAAAAATCTTTTATAAACATTTTAATGAAAGAACTATAAAACTTATTTTTAAAAAAAATCTGTAAAAAAGCCTTCTTTAATTACAATGTAATTCAAGGTTTTTTTGTTTTTTTCTCTGAGGTACTTTGAATTTGAACAAGTTAAAGAAAAATTTAAAAAAGTAACATAAATTTTATCAGTTGACAAAAACAAAGAGTTGTCCTGCATATGCCAAAATAAATAAACGGCAAAAAATGGGGTACGGATTTTTTTGAAGCTTTAGTTGGGTGTATTAAAACAAGGGATGCGAAAGCGCACTAACGTCCAATTATGTAGCCACCAACTTATCAAAGATTGCTGTTTAAAATGTAAAAAACTGGTATCCATTTTATTTTTGGATTAACGCAAAATACTCTAATAGTTCAATAATTTTTAACTCGAAGAAAAACAAAAATCCACGAAAACACTGATATTCGCTATTTTCTCAACGCTGCTAAGTTGTGTTACTTAAAGAAATATTAACCTTTTCGGAACCAATGATGCTTGAGAGCGTCATTGACATTTCATATGATTTGACGCAAGTGATTGTAATTTTTTTTCACAAAGTTTCTCCAGATTGTGGTGCTTCACTGTCTAATTCAGACTGTTTAAAACAAAATCACTCTTTGAATGCTTTCTGATGTTCTCTTTTCGATAAATCTGAAAAGAATAAATTATTTTTGAAAGACCTAACTTTTAAAAATTAAGAGCAAAAAGTTAAGTCTTTCAAAAATAATTTATTTCAAAAAAATTCTTGGAAGGGTTAACTTGCAAAATGACATGGTTTCCACGGTCGCTTTGGTTTAAATTAGGATATTGGAAGTGACAGTAATGAACACTTGAACATTCAATAACAAAGATTTGATGTGAGACTTAAAAATAAAGTTATTAAAATTATTGATAAATTACTTCCTAAAAACTTATTTGTAATTTGAGGAGGGAAAGAGTAAGAAATTAAAAACATGATCTTTAAGTTTCACTTGACTCAAATATAGCGTATGTAAACACCAGGTGGACACAGGTAGACAATGGATGAAAAGTAAATCAGCTGCACCATTAAAGTTTAACTACGTTCGCGCTAACGACTAGAAATTCAATTGTATTTACATTAGGATTTTAATGTAAAGTTATATCTAGGTCTAAAGTGTTAGAAGTCAAAGAGTTTAGCGTTACTCGACCATTGTGGAACATTCTGGGTAACCAAATTATAAACACCCAAACACACTAACATAACCAAATTATAACACCCAAGCACACTAACATAACCAAATTATAGACACCCGAACACACTAACAGAAAACCAAATAAAGCAAACAGCAAACTCCTACAATCTAAATAATCTCCGCCATCACACACAAAAAAAGAACTTTTGAGATTTAACCAAAATCTGTTACAAATCGTTTTCTTAAGAACGTAAACATTATCCTATTCTCTACTTCATGTTCTCTGATATACGGCGATGAATGACGTTAGTTCCATTTCTCTGAAAAACACTGGAACAAGATTTACAAACAATTTGGATGCTACTACTTCTTGGTGTAGAGACTAAGATTTACTTGCTGATTCCAGGCTACTTGTCAGCATTTATGTGGGCCGAACGTTTTTTTGTTCACTCCACTTCTTTAATTTTCGGAGTGAATTTATTTCAAATAATCCTGTATAAGGTTTGCTTACAAAATGAAAGCAAAAAATTTTAGGCAATAAAAACCAGTCCGCTTAACAATTTACTAGGGAATGGCTTTTAAATGGTGGAATATGAATTTATTGTGTTAAGAAAATGATAAATAATAGCATTTGTATAGGCTTTTTGTTTTCCTTCAAGTTAAATTTAGATTACTTTGCGTTAGTCAAAAAACAAAATGGATACCAAGTTTCTTCATTTTACAACGACCATCTTTCTGTAATAAAAAATCTGCAATAAAAAGTGGGGCACCAAAGTGTTTTACCTTTTAACTTAGAAACAACACCTATTTACAATTTAAATAACAGTTTATAAAACTTTTCTTAAAAGCGCTCATTACATAAATGCAACCAAATGAATTTTAGTGTTGTTTGTCAACGCAGTAAAAGTCTATCAAAATGATTGGTCATACTGTTTACATAACAAAGAAAGCTGATTGCCATCGTTAAAACAGCATGTAAAAAGAAACCCGCTGATGAAACTTTATAAACAACTGTAAATATATTGTGTTGTTGAATATATATTTAAAAAATTACCATTTGGCTGTTTAACAAAAATTTTCATTTCACGAAGTATAAGATAACATTTTTTCATTTTACACACGAATTTTCGTAGAAAATCTTCTGAAATTCAATTTTTAAAATTAACTCATACCAACTTGTACTAACCTGGCAAGCTATAATAAAATTGATAAATTAGTAAAATAAATTTTTTTTTGTACTGAAACTAACTCTTAGTACTTTGTTAAAATTCTTATTTTATTTTATCAAAATTTAAATGCTAAAATTCTCATAATTTTTAAAAAACTGTTGAAATACTTTTTTAAAGAGTTACATTCCCAACAAAATAACCACATTTAAACTGTAAAATGAGATCATCAGACTATTTTTTCAATGCAGAACTCATGAAAAAATGTCTTGTAAATGCATAAGGGTCAATATTTGCAGTAACATTTGTAAAATAAATAAAGAAATAATCTTTCTTCTTTAATTGTTTATAAGAGCGCATTTGTGCAGTGAAAAGTTCAGTCAAATCATTAAATGTTGAGTTCAAAAAATGACTTTTCATTTCTAGGCTTTTTATTGAGTAAAATTTCTCAAAACATTTTTTTTTTATGAAAAATATTTTGAGAAATTTTAAGAAACCCATCAGGCATCACAGTTCATCAAACTTTAAAAACATAATCCATAAGACGTGATACGTAAATTGTTTACACCTTCATAATTGCATTCTTCTTTAAAGAAAAACTTTTATTTAAACTATAATTATATTTTGTCAGTGTAAGTAAATCACTTGAACAATGAAAAATACAAAGTACTCGAAACACAAGGTGGACACTAGGGATATGACAATTTTGCAACCCTATATCCCCATACTAAATTTAGTGGAGATTTTGTGCAAAAATCAGAAAAATAACAAGCATTTTTACTATATGTCAAAAAAGTTCACCCCCCAATTAAAAAATATTTGTAAATTTTTTTTAAAAAATGTAGTTTTGCAACACATCTTCCACTACTTTATAGAAACCAATAAACATGTATAATTAAAATTTGTCTACTGTGTATTTGACAATAAGTATTTAATATTTAGTTTTTCTATGCTATGGCATAATGGCATTAAGTCTTGCATCACTTTCACAGCACGTTCTGCACATATATTTGAACGTTGTGTTGGCATTGGTGTTGGCTCAGTGGACCAAAACCTTTTCAATGATTTCAATGCTTTAGGATGCTCATTGCATGCTTCTAATAGATTAACAAAGTCTGCAGGATTGAAGTAGTGACCCCCAAACCATATATCACCCCATGAACCACAGATGAAGTCACATGCTGCTTGAGCTGATTCTGATTCTTGGTATTCTGGTACTAAAATGTAAGCAAGTAGAATAAAAATGGCTCTCGAATTCCACCTTGCATTGCTTATAGCAGGAAGTGATTTGAAATTAACTTTTGGAAAGTTACCTGTGCTTTTAAACTTTCTATAACATGCTATTAAGTGATTCAGGAAATCCATGTCATCTCTCCAGCGAGTTCGCTTCACTTTTGTCAAAGGATTTCCAATATTACTAAACAATAGCTTCAAGTTCTCGTAATCTTGCTGCAACCTTGTCACAAAAGGGTAATGGAGATATGGTGACATTGTCGATCCTTCAAAAAGATCATTCATGACATGTTTCAAAAGAGTATCTAGAATATGGTGTTGGCATCCAATAAAAACAGGCTTTTCTAGGCTTTACAATATCCAGCTCTTCCATTTGTTGACTTTTGAAGACAATAAAATTCTTTATCTTCCTGACACAACCATTCACCTTTCTCATCGGTTATGTCAAACAATCGTGTAAAATTTTGAGTTCCGGGTTTTCGACTATCTTTGTCAAGTTTTTTCAATACATTTTCTATTTTTCTTTCTGCTGCCGATTTCCCTTGTTGAATAGGAATATTTAGCTTTCTCCATAGCAATTTAGTTTCTTCAGCCACAATTGCAATTCTCTCCTTTCTACTTTTCACATTTGATGACAAACTTTTAAATCGATCAATGATACGCTGTTCTGTTGGCATCTTATTCATTTCACTAATACTTTTAACAACAGTAGTACATTTTCTGGAAGTTTTAGCTTTTTCAAACCTTACTAAATTTGATTCCCAAACTTTCTTATTCTTGTTTGAAGCAACTCTATTTTTGGACATAATGTTCAAAACACAAGATAACAGTTTGACAAAGTTAAAGAAGACAATTCCGGTTATATACAAAAAACCAATTATAAAATGCTGAAGCACTTCCGCGCGGTCCAACAGGGTTCAAATCGAAAATTGCAGTTATTAAAAGTTTCAGTTATCTCGTAAAGAAATCTGTAGAATTTATGATGTTTGTGATCACAGTCGTATATTGAGTAAGATTGGGTTCTCTATTATATTTCTAATTTATAACTCACTAAAAAGATAGGAAAAATTATTTTCAGCTTGAGGGGTGATCTTTTTTGACAATTTACATAAAAAAAATATATTTTATGTTTATAAATATAATTTCTCCACTCATGGTTACATGGGGAATAAAAAATTCTTAAATTTTTTTTTTAGTCATACCCCTAGTGGACACACATTAACAATTGCATCAAAAATTGTACAAGCAGTCACACAATTAAAAGTTAAATCTGTTACGACTAGAAATTCTATTATATCAAACTCATAAAATGAAAATTGGTCAATTAGTTAGGTTCAGACAATTTTATAACTGTTTTATAATTAATATTATATTCTTATAGCTTTTACTAAAAGTTGACACCAGATGATGAGCCATGAGATGAACGTTGATCAAACGACAGCAAGCAAAACCTGTTCAGAGAACCGTCAGTTAGAGGTCAAAAAAAGTTTCTAAAGCGACACGTTAAATGTAAATCATTATTTATGCTTAACGAAATATCTGCGAGCTCATAGAAAACGAAATATCTGCGAGCTCATAAAAAACGAAATATCTGAGAGCTTGTAGAAAACGAAGGGCAGAAATTTTTAAAAAGTAATAAAAGATTTTTGAGATAAGAACAGTTCCAATGTAAGTTGACATTTTGGTCATAAGTTCTAAAGATGTTTGAAGAGGATATTTTTGAAGAAGATTTGATAGCACGTTACATAAAACGATACGATGATAATAATAATAAACGATATAAACGATATAAACGATAAAATAATGAAGAGAATAAATAATTGACGATAACATGTTGCTGTTGTATTCGTAAAGTGTTAAAACATTATATCAGAGTAAAACATTTGTGAATATTTATTTTGCATTATAAAAGGCGAGAAAGACAAGCAATAAGTATTAATATTGTATATATTTCGAGTCAGGAGTTAGCATAGTGTTATTTATATTACTATTTTACTGATATTTATTATTTGTATTACTATTTTATTGCTAATCTTTTACTTTCAACTAAAATGGTAGAAGTCAACATGTCTGCTATTACACGAACCACACCCGAATATTATTCGACGAAGTCACATACACACTAAGGGTAGGTAAGCAAACAAACAGCTTGTCAATTCCCGACATCACCCAATGACAGCCGACCTAAGCGGATAACACTCAACAACACTCAGTAGCAGCTAGTAATACCCAACAACACTCAATAGCAGCTAATATAACCCGACAAACATAAATAAACTATAATAAAACACAGCTCCTTACATTATCGACAGTGTATACTTGCTAATAACAAATACCTCAACTAAATAAATTACGTTAAGGTTGTCAACACCGTTAAAACTCCTTAGTGCAAAGTTGCCAGCTTTGATGGTACTCAGTGCTCTTTTTAACTAATCGCTATATACTTCTTAACAAGATGATTTTTTTTAACAAGACGCTGATTTTCATCTAATTTTCTTCTTTAATAGGGATCATACGATGCCAAGCAGATTCTTGATGAGCTGTGCCGGATATTTCGACCACAAGGTAAATGTTAAGAAAGTTTGCCATTGCTTACAAAAGTTTTATCATCGCTTTACTTTATGTGAACTTGTGTAAAAAGATCACAAATCTAACATCACTTTCTTTACTTTGATATCATCACTTTTATCAGTTGATTTTTTTTAACATCAAGGGGAAAAAGCGTAAAAAGATGAAAGTGAGTCTTCAACTCATTACTTATTAAAAAACTTACAGGAGTTATTTATGGTGAGTTCTATCAATTTTACACGCTTGGTTACAATCTATTCTTCAACACTTTATAAGTTTGACTGATCTTAAAGTGATTTACATGTATCTTTGTCAAGTAATGATTCTAAATCTTCAAGTTTTTTCAGTGCCTCGTTGCATTCTTCGTTTTTTACAACAAAATGATTATTAGAGTCCTTCAAAAAAAGTCAACTTTTTTTTATCAAGATGAAAGAAGTTTTATGTGTTACCTTAGTTTCCTTTTTCATTCGTGAACTTCATTTGGGCTATTTTGACCTTCCTCCAGCGTCTAAATGGCCCAGGTTTTCGCGTTTTTTAGATATAAACGTTTGTTTTTTTTCTCTCTTAGAGGAAAAAGAAAAGAAAGATTTGATTTTTTCGCTTAATCTCCCATATAAACAACATATAACTTCAATACACTATACTTCAATTTAAGTAGCGTATGTAAGTAATTATTGTTAAATTTAGTGCATAATCTCAAATTTGGCGTAACTAAGCTACTTTCAAAACGTGTTTCCATGAAAAACTCTAAAAATATTGAAGCCATTGATATCAAAGTTAATATGATCTCAATGAGCATAGGTAAGAAAAATATTGTAGTCATCGAGATCAGAGTTAATATAGTTTCAATGAATATACGTAAGAAAAATATCTTTTGACCTTTTGGGCTACATTTCCCAGGAGTTACAAACAAGATGCGACGGAATAAAATTTTGAATACTTCATCGCACATTTTTAAATGCTCAACAAAAACTTTAAAATTTCGTAAAACTTAACTTAAGTTATGATATCAATCACAAATCATGAAATAAGATGAGTAAAACTCCAGGAAATTGAAGTCGAAACAGATAGATTAAATCACCGACATAAAAGTTTAACATATTTTCTGCTTTGCAAAGTGTGACCATGAAAACTTTATAGCTCTAAAATTGTTATGATATTTATGATAAAAAAAAACAAACTCTAAACAACAGTTGGGTTTTTTGTTGACAATTCAAAGAGTTATTTAAGTTTAATCTAATTTAATGTTGAAATTCTTTTATCGGTCTCGTAACATTAACCGAAACCATTCAAGCTGGAGATGTCACAAAAATGGACATGTAAACCATCACCTAAGCAAAAGGTTTGAAAATTTAAATTTGATAGGTTTAACATACCAATATTTTGATTATAGAGAATACATACAAATTACTGACCAAATTTCTTTCTTTTTTTTTTTTTTTTTTTGCCATCAGCTTTTGTTGGTGTCAGCGCGAGATAACATCAACAATATATGTAAAACTCGAGCAATGGCTATAACTAAGACTATCACTAAGGCTATGGCTCTTTGCCAAAGCCTAAAACTTGGTTAAAACTTGCACTCGAAAAAATAGGGCTACAAGTAGAGATACTACTGTCAACACTGTTAAATCTAATGCTATGACTAAGCGAAGGTGCTATGAAACTCAGTATAATGACACTCCATGTTTATGCTGAGTCTTGCTATACTAACTGTCATGGCATTATTGTAAAATGTTTGACATTTACGAAAAGAAAACAATTTTTGGTAGCTCTTTGTTGAATATAAATAATTACCTTTTTTTGTCTTGACTTGATGAACATTCGACGAATTATTTGATCCATCTACAACGATTTGACCAATGCTGTTAACAGAAACAAGGATGTTATTCACTTTCCTTCTTGGAAGTTTTATTTAAAAGAATTTCTAGAGTTTTCAGATAAAGGTACTCCAAAAAGTTCTTTCGATAGATGTAACTTAATTGTATTTTTTATTTGAGTACTCGAGAAATATCAACACTATGCGTGGTCAAGGTTGATTAGAATGAAAAGTTGATCAATCACTACTTTAGAGATTTAAATTGCATTATCATTTTGAGGCGGAAGTTATTATAAATTTAAATTAAGATGTCATTATACTGAGTTTCGCTAAGTCATAGCATTAGATTTAACAGTGTTGATAGTAGTATCTCTAATTGTAGTCCTATTCTTATCTATGGTTTTCCACTCCTTCGAACTTGGTTGACAAATCTTCTAATAATTTCTAAATAAAAAATATTCTAGCAATTACAACATCTGTAAATTGCTATGCTCACCTATTATAACATGTCTCTTCATTTTTTGAGCTGAAGGTCTGCCATTATTAGCTAAGTCCTCAGTTCACTTGCAAAATGATACAATATCCTAATATTACACACTATATTTTTTAAAATTAAAAATAAAATCAAATATTTATAACTTTTAAAATTTACAAATTCACTTTAAGTGTTTCAAATTTATATCATTCTTTGGAGGATAACCGAATCAGTTTTTAATCTTGTATATTTATTTGACTGTTGTTATAAATAAAAATAAAAAATAACTTTAAATAAAAAACCAATATTAATGAATTTTAGATTCTTGAATCTCTTTTTTTAGGTGCATTAAAGTAAATCTTTTTCTTTTTTAATGGATTAATGTAAATACTAAGATATATGCCATTAAAAACTATACATACCTTTTTAAAAAAGGGTTTTTTTAGTGAGAAACCGAAAAATTTAGAGGACCCAAAGTTTATCTTTGCATATTAGACTTTTACTGGTACCGAACCTCAAATTTTACTGCTGAGCCTCAACTTTTCATTATTAGTGACAGTTTTGTCTTCGGATTATTTCACAATGCCAATTAGATCATTTTAAGATAATCTCTGGGCAAAGAAACTTTAGCCCAGCATTTTGTTTTGTTCAATTTTTTTGTTTATTAAAGATGTTGTTGCATCTTGCTTTGGGGGTGCATTGAGCCCTGATTACATTAAATATAACTTGAATTGGAATATTTCTGATTCGGAATTGGATGATGCGTTCTTTGAAAAGGATAATAAAAGATTTTACTGAAAAAAAGATAAAAGAAAAGAAAATTATAGTGCTTAATTACAGCTTAGTGGTTTAATAACGGCTTAAAAGTTGTTTGAAGCAAAACGAAACATTTCTCTAAGTGCATATCTATGAAAAAAACAACTTATTTCGAAAGAAGAAACAAATGCAAAACAAAGATTTCTATCCTGAAAACTAATAAGCTTTTAATTTTCTGTAAAAAACTTTTGGAAGGGAAGAATTGATTTATGATTAGGTCAGATTTCTTGAAAAAGAAGTTTTTAAATTAAAAGAGTGCTTCCTTGAACTTGCTACTGACATACATGCTATAACAAGTTCCAAAACACACTGTCCGAATTTTCAAAAATATCAATATTGTTGGTGTTCCAAATTATTTTCACCTGTCATAAAAAAAGTAAGGACAAGAGATAATTAGTCCCTACATACCAACTAATAGTACAAACCAACATTTTACAGAAACTTCCTGGAAAAACCAACAAAAAGAATGAAGTGGTAAAAAGAATAAAATGCAACTTACCGAGAGCTGAAGCATTAAAATCTGTAATTCTTTAGTATTCAAAAAAACACAATATCATTTTGGATAATCTGCAAGTGCTGGACTGTGATGGAAATAATGCCAACATTGGAAACAAGGGTGGTGTTATTAGATTGAGTTAAAAATTCTTTTAAAAAATTCTTTTAAAAAGTTTTTTAAATATTATAAGTATAAAATCATATCACTATATTCCTTATGATGTTTTCTATTTATAAAATTGTAAGGACTATAAATATTTCTATGTATAACTTAATACTTTGCTAATAGTATGCTAATACTATACTAATACTTTGCTAATTATATTTCAGTAAAAAACAGAATGTTAGGGTATAAAGCAGATCATGCATTCTTTGGGTATTCAAAGCCACTCTCTCAGGTGTAACTGCTTACAGGACTCGATTTCATGTGGCATTTGTTATATTTGCAAGAAAATGTAAGCAAGTAATACTACATATCATTTCTGAAATAACGGTACAATTAAATATATATTACAATTTTACAGTAACTTTCTAGAAAAACCAACAAAAAGAATGAAGCAGCTTCAACAGCAATGCTGGGTTTAAAAACTTGGAGAAAATGCGACATACCAACTGTGTCATCATTTACATCCTTGACAAAGAGCAAAAAGCTGCAAAAAAACTCCAACTTCTGACAGAGAAAATAAAAAAAACGACTTTCAGCTCTACAAGTCAAACTAGACATACTGGTTGATATATCTGCTTACCAATGCAAAGATCTAAAAAAATGCTGCTGTGTCAAAGTTAACATGATACCAGCTATGGAGCACATTCCTCTGGAAGATCAAAGGAGTGAACGTAAAATGGATAAAACGTAAAATGGATTGATTAATATATTGGATCAATAGACAAAGATGTTACAGCAAAACTGCAGAATATCCAAAGCAAACAGAACTCAAACCTTACTCATGCAATACCACTAGATTCTGTCATTTCTGCTACAACATGTACTTCAAAACGGCCTGCCACTGATGAAAACACTCCGGCATCATCATTCATCATCTTCAAAAGAGATGCGATTTCCTTTTTCTTTAATTGGTCTGTGACCACCATGGACTCTCAGACAGATCTGCTGCAGCTATGGCATCAGTTGTATATAAGGATATTGGTATTCTTTCGCATGATGAAAAAGCACCAACAATTTGGAGAAACGCAGCCCTGGAAAATTGGTTCATTTTAGGCGGCTCATCACTGCCAAAAGGATCTTCAGATTGTATGTTTCTACCAGCAATCCCTCATCAAATTTGGTAACTATAGCAACACTCCTGTCTAATTCCCCTGTGTGATTCATCATCAAAAAGGAGTCTTCTACCCTTCATGGCAACAGGCATCTGTGCAGCACAATAGTCAAATCATGGTATCTGCCTGCTGCATTCAAATCAATCCTTCAAGCTAATATAAAATGGCCAGTGAAAAATTCTGACATATTTCTTTTTTTTTTTTTTTCGACTCTAGTGTAGCCTCTTTTAATAAAATTTATATTAATTAATTTTTTTCGTTTTTCGTTTTTTTGTTTTTTTACATCTTTTCATTCTTTAACATTTTTGGCATTCTATTGCATTTTAGCATTTTTGATTCCTTACATAGTTTTTTCTTGTTTTCATCAGCTGCCTTATTTGCAATCTCAAAATTTAAGTAAATATTTGTGTTTAGTCAGAGTTGGAAATTCTGCCTCGGTTAGCTTCAAACGGGCAGAATGGGCACATTACCTGTTTGAACGGGCACATTACCCAGTTTTAACGTGCACATAACCCGGTTTGAACGGATATATAACCCGGCAAGAAACTCACCTCGCATTAATTTGTGAAACATAAGTGCTTGAATGCCGGAGTGGTACGGAATTCCAGCCCGGAAAATCAAGTTGTAATTATATTATAAAAAATATCTGCTACTGTGTCTTGTAAATCTATGTGTTATTTATTTTAAAATATTGTCAGCACTTCGTATGTTATGTAGCTATAAAATGAAAAGGAGGAAAAAAGAAGATTAAGTAAAAACCAGCCATAAAAGTTAAATAGACGTTTAAAGATGTTATAGTTTAACTCGAGCATATGAATCATTAATTAATTATGGTATTATGATGTTAATAATAATAATTTGTGAATAAGTTTTTAGCAACCCAATAAATTTCCCATCATTTTTGATGAAAACGAAATAATTAAAGAAACAAAATGAATTAATAAATAGGAATAATGATGAGCAGGTTGTTGTCAAGTTTCGCCCATAAACAAGTTGTCGTTAAGATTTTTTGTTATAGGTTGTTGTCAAGGTTATATTTTGCAAATGGATCGCGGTATAATTAATATTGAATTATATTGAATTTATTCTTTAAAATGCACACTTTTATTTAAGAATATTATAAAATTCATTTTAGAAAATTATTACTTATGATATCACTAATAAGCAAAAAAAAGCCGTAATTTAAAGGTTTTGTGGCCAACTTTGAGGGTGTAGTAAAAACTAGCGTTATTTTGTAGAGTAGAACATCGGTGTAACAATACCCCCACCCCACCCCACCCCTTCACCATGTTAAATTTTGTTTTCCCTCAATATTCTCTAAAATAACATTCGTTTGTTTGTTTTTTGTTGTTTTTTTTTCTTTTTCTTTTGCTTTTTTGTTCGTTTTTTGTTTTTTTTTCTTTTGAAATGACAAACTCTTTATATTGTGAGGAGGGAAAACCAAAGAAACTGTTAACATAAATTTTAACCTTTAAACTCAGCTCAAACATTTTACTTATTCGAACGATGAAAAGTGTGAGACAGCCAAATATAGATATGGACATGCACGTACAATTCTATGAAAAATACAAGCCGTCACACAATCAAAATTTAAATCTGTTTTCGCAATAATGACAAGAAACTCAATTGTGTCTTCACCAACTGATAATAATTCAATTAGTAGGGTTGGCGACAACTGTGTAACAACTTTATAATTTTCAATAACAAGTTGAGATCAGAAGCAAACGCTAATCAAAAATAGCTGGCAAAAATGTTTCAGGGAACCATGAGGTTGAAATAAGAACACTAAACGAACATAAAATTTCTAGTTCTTAAGTCACGTGTTAGAACAACACGTGACTTAAGAAACATCTCCCGACATGTAGAAAAAAAAAAGGGTTGAAAAAATCTTGAAGACTTTTGAGATTTTTTTTCAACAACCGAAACAAAACGCTTAAACTCTAAAAAAACATTTTAAGATTTTATTTAATTTTTTTTTTTTTTTTTTAATTATTTGTCTTTTAGTAAAAGAAAATAGAAAAGAAGATTTTTACTTTCTTGTTTTTTTTAAAGATTTTATGAAGAGAATTGAAAATTGAGACGAAAATACAATATCTAAAACGTAAAAAGTTAAAATTCTATGCAGAAAATTTTCTGTTTTAAAAAAAGTACCCATTTTTAAAGTTTACAGTTTACATTACTAAATCTTTGAAATTTTTTTAATATGATGGTGATGTATGACATTTAATGGAATTTTAAATTGAAATTTTAAAATTTCGGCATACTTAAGCCATTTTGATAAAAAAAAAATGTTTGTTAGTTTTGTTTTGCTTTAAGGCGGAGATTTGTCTTACATTTCTCTACTTATACACGAGAATACACAGTATATAAATGTATAAAATTTTAAAAAAAGTGCTTTTTTTCCCCTTCCCAAAAGGAAGCTGCAAAGTTATCATGTGTGCAATCAGGGCTGTGGTTGCCGTCATGGCCGCCGAGAGAAATTTCGGGCCCCGGGGAAGTTTTCTTAAGGGGCCCTCATTATGATCAATTACATACTCAAGACCAAAAGAAGCGTGCTCTGGTCATTGTAAAAGAAAAATAAAAGTTAATTAAATCTTTTAAAAGTCAAAACTATTTAAATATTTTTAAAACTACTTTAAAAAATTGTTTGTACACACGCGGGGCCTCGGGAATCTTCCCCGTCCACCCCCCTCTCGGCGGCCATGGTTGCCGCAGAGCAAAGCAAAATATTTAATCCTGTTAAATCTTCTCACTGCTGACTATAAGTTTGATATCAATGTAAATTCGCTAAAATTGCCAAACCAGATTAGAACATCGAAATTCCTTACGTTCAAAAAGACGAACGACGGCGATTGATGGTGCTCTGCACAAAAGGTGCATTTGAAGTGCAATCTGATATCACATTTTTTGCATTTGACGAATGAATTATTTGGACCATTTTACTGAGTTACATTGCAATTATCATTTTATAAGTTTAAAATTTAAGTTGTCTCTTGCGGTGCTCAATTTTTTTGGAATATGAAAAGTAAAAAAGAACATTGATAGTAAAGGATTTTTCCTCCTTTATAAAAAGTGACATCTTCGTCGTTTTCGTTTTGAACCATTTTTTTTTAATCTAAAAAAAAAAAAATTAAATCAAAATATGTAACTTTAAATCAATTAAGAGAAGGTTCACTTTTTTATCTAAAAAATTAAATCAAAATATGTAACTTTAAATCAATTAAGAGAAGGTTCACTTTTTTATCTAAAAAATTAAATCAAAATATGTAACTTTAAATCATTTAAGAGAAGGTTCACTTTTTTATCTAAAAAATTAAATCAAAATATGTAACTTTAAATCAATTAAGAGAAGGTTCACTTTTTTATCTAAAAAATTAAATCAAAATATGTAACTTTAAATCAATTAAGAGAAGGTTCACTTTTTTATCTAAAAAATTAAATCAAAATATGTAACTTTAAATCAATTAAGAGACGGTTCACTTTTTTATCTAAAAAATTAAATCAAAATATGTAACTTTAAATCATTTAAGAGAAGGTTCACTTTTTTATCTAAAAAAATTAAAATTTAAACTTAAAAGTTTTCTTTTTTATTGAAAAAAAATTTGTTAAAAAATAAAAAAATTTTAAAATGTGTAGAACTTGTTTATTGCTACGAAGTACGTGTATCCATAGAAACAAAAATAATCAACTTAATTGGCTTCACTTGCTGAAAAATCAACGGAGATTTTTATCTTTTAGAGCAAGTTAAAAATGATTGCGCATGCGCTTACAATCAAATAATACGATTAAATCACCGCAAAAGGGACAAGAAATAGATTTTAAAGTAATGTACCGTAGTGTGACCTAACAAAGTCCTATGCTTTAAGAAATTCCTAATTTAAGAAATGATAAATTTCGTATATATAAAATAAACATTAAGAGAAAATTTTGACTAACTAGATATCTAGTTAAAATAACTAAGTTATTTTCCCCAAAGGTTTATTTTGTATATACGAATTTTGTAATTTCTTAAGTTAGGACTTTCTTAAAGCATATGACTTTGTTAGGTCACACCACGGTAACTCAATTCTTTTTTTGAAATTATGATTGGGGGAGGTTTGACTTTAGAAGTTCAGATTGAGGATATATTAAAAAAGAAAGAAGTAGTCTGGAAATTAAACTTCTATTTTGGCGCATGAGAACTAAATAAAAGTGTGAAGTAAAGAAAATGAAAATAATTTCTTTTCACAGATCGTATTTCTGCAAACGATTTAAAAGTAAACTTGTAAAGCATTCATTGAATTACTTAGCATCGTATTCAATCGTATCGATTTATCGTATCGTCTTATGATACATTTATACAAATATAAAGTTGCATATTGTTGCATAGTGCTGGTTGATTAGCTAATACTTTTGATCAATTTGATTCGATAATAAACTTAAAAAATTCAGATCACGCCTTCTTGTCAATAAGAAAATCAGAGGCGACGTTTAAATTATTTCACAAAACAATTATTGAATGTAAGCGCATTGCAAAATGCGCAAATTCTTATGTAGTTGAAATATAGGATTGATAAAAACACTTCTTAACCATTCCTCTGAATAAACTCAACAAGATATTTTTGCAACCCTGTTTTCAAATAGACTAAATTGTCTTAACATAACAATACGTTTTCAGGTGTTATTGACAACCGATACCAGTACACTTGTAAAACTAAAACTCTATAAAATCAAAAGGAGAAAACCTACTATTTGGGATTTGCGTTCCGGCTTATTTAGATTGCGTACGATCGCAAATTCGGAATTCCAAATTTGCTATCATACGCAAGTTTTGAATATAAATACAAAAAATTCCGAGGGAATCGGAATTTTTTGTATTTATATTCAAAACTACGAATTTTTCAGATAAGAAACTTAAGGTTTTAAACAATACTTAAAAGAAAACTTACAGCTAAAATTTCATCAAAAGTATTGTTTTCTCACCAAATTTCAGTTTCTCAAAAAGTTTCTTCTAAATTCCGATCAAAATCGGTCGGAACGCACACACCAAACTACTGTTTAGTTCAATCTGTTCAAAACAATTGCGTTTGCCGTGTTAAGCGGATTTTTATACAATCAACTTTAGATTATCTTGGACGATGATCGATTTACAATCAGTAAAACAAATAAAGTAAGAATGTGCTCATGGCGTCAAAATTCTTTTCACGGAATTAAAAAAAAAAAAAAATCATGAAAATAAACGTCAAATGGTTAAAAAACAATTTTTTTTAAAAAAGAACTTTAAAATGATTTTTTTATAGATTGAAATATTATTAAAGTCTCTATGACGACAGAAAAATTCGACAGTTTTAAAAATTTCGACATTCCATCCGTCAAACTTCCTATCTCCCTTAGCGAATGAAACTGGCTTTTATTTTTTCAAAAGTTAAAGGAGAATTTTTTCCTTAAGAAAATGAAACACTCACTCTAGTTCTAAAATACAAAAAGAACTTGAAATATTCACAGCTATTACACTTAAGTTAGCAGCTAAGCTTTAAATTGTTGCAACTTAAGCTGCAATAATTGCACCATTAAATTTGAAGCTTAAGATTATGTTTCAAGATCTGCTTTACTTTAAGCTTAAGACCAATTGCCTTTATAAAAAGTTAAAATAGTTTATTCCAAACAGATCGGAACCCCCGACAAGACTTAAAGGAAGATACTGCAATGCTTCATTTAGCTAAATCTCTGCGGTTGAGAGTAAAAAAAAAAACATTAAGAAAAAGCATCTGCGGAGAAATGATACTGATTGGTTAATTTAAAATACAGTCCAATCAGATGTCCATTCGACTTGGCAAATTTTTTTATTTAACTGTAACCACCCCAATCACGCATTGCAATCTTCAAGATTTTCAGGAGAAAACTAGCGATACGTTGCTTCGCCAAGTTTACTTCTAAATCAAAATTAACAATTTAAGTTAAAATTTTCAGGAAAATTCAAAATGGTAAGTCTTAAAATCTTAAGAGTGACTTTTATTCAGTTGTAGTCTGACAATTAAAATTTTACAGAAATATTGTTAAATATAATTTCTTCATCCTAATACTGAACAGGGATACAAATAAGGTTTCGGATTTCTTTACATACCATATCTCGTAATAAATAAAGTAACTTGCTAATTAAAAGTTTTCTTTTTCCTAAGCGTGAGTGTATATCTGTTCATGTTGGACAAGCTGGCTGTCAGATTGGTAATGCATGCTGGGAATTGTATTGTCTTGAGCATGGCATTCAGCCCGATGGCCAGATGCCAAGTGACAAAACCATTGGAGGTGGTGACGACTCGTTTAACACATTCTTCAGTGAGACTGGTGCTGGAAAACATGTCCCAAGAGCTGTCTTTGTTGATTTAGAGCCAACAGTTATTGGTAAGGCCAATATAAGTTTGTTATTAAACAATTTGATATTTTTAAATGTTGAGTTAAGTAGTTTTTTTTTTGTTTTTTTTTTTTATAAAGAATTGTGGTAAATAATAGCTTTAGTAAAGCTATTGTTTGCTGTAATTATTTACAAAAAACTGAAGTATAGAATGTTATACTTTACTAAAGCTGTTATTTGCTGTAACAGCTACTTTAGTAAAGTTTAGAATGAAGTTGTGTTTTATATTTAACTATGGTATTAATTTTCAGATGAAATCCGTACTGGAACATACCGTCAACTGTTTCATCCTGAGCAACTAGTCACTGGCAAAGAAGATGCAGCTAACAACTATGCTAGAGGTCATTACACTGTTGGAAAAGAGCTGATTGACCAAGTGCTGGATCGCATTCGAAAACTTGCTGATCAATGCACAGGTCTTCAAGGATTTCTGATCTTTCATTCGTTTGGTGGAGGAACAGGATCTGGGTTTACTTCCTTGCTCATGGAACGACTGTCTGTTGACTATGGCAAGAAATCTAAGCTGGAGTTTGCAGTTTACCCTGCTCCCCAAGTATCTACAGCTGTAGTTGAGCCTTACAACTCTGTTCTAACCACACATACCACTCTGGAGCACTCTGACTGCGCATTTATGGTTGACAACGAAGCTCTCTATGACATCTGCAGACGCAATTTGGACATTGAGCGACCAACCTACACCAACTTAAACAGATTGATTGGTCAAATCGTATCATCTATTACTGCTTCCTTGAGATTTGATGGTGCTTTGAATGTGGACTTAACTGAATTCCAAACCAACTTGGTGCCATACCCTCGTATCCATTTCCCTCTAGCCACTTACTCACCAGTCATTTCTGCTGAAAAAGCCTACCATGAGCAACTCACTGTTGCTGAAATAACCAATGCTTGCTTTGAACCTGCCAATCAAATGGTGAAGTGTGATCCTCGTCATGGAAAGTACATGGCTTGCTGTCTTTTGTACCGCGGTGATGTTGTTCCCAAAGATGTAAATTCAGCAATTGCCACAATCAAAACAAAGCGTACAATTCAGTTTGTTGACTGGTGTCCTACTGGTTTTAAAGTTGGTATTAACTATCAACCACCAACTGTTGTACCAGGTGGTGATCTTGCTAAGGTTCAACGTGCCGTCTGCATGTTGAGCAATACTACTGCCATTGCTGAGGCATGGGCACGACTTGACCATAAGTTTGATCTGATGTATGCCAAGCGTGCTTTTGTTCATTGGTATGTTGGAGAGGGTATGGAGGAAGGAGAGTTCTCTGAAGCTCGTGAGGATATGGCTGCCCTGGAGAAAGATTATGAAGAAGTTGGAGTTGACTCTGTGGATGAAGAAGCTGCTGAAGAAGGAGATGAGTATTAAAAGTGTAATGATTATTTGAAAAGTCATCTATTTAAATTTGTCTTTTTTATTGTTGAATCTTTTGGATTAATTTGAAAATGTTACACTTATTTACTTAAAATTTAAATCAATTCAACATACCTCAGTTTATCCTAATAAAAATTTAATATGGTGTGTTTAACTACAAGGATGTTCAATGAAATTCCAGGACAATTTAGTTTTCCACTCTTTTTTATGGTCACAAAACTAAATACCACAAACTAAGAAATAACTTTTCTTAGCTTATGATATTTAGTGTAAATGTATCAGGAGTTAATTAACTTTGACTATAGTCTAATAGAATTTGTATACTGGTGTGCTCAGCCTTTAATTGTTTCTAAACTCAATTTTTGCTTGGAAATCCTTTATATGAGGTTCTGACTTAACCTCAGTTATATAAAAATTTTATTTCCCTTCATCATTTACAGTAGAAGAGGGGGTGGGGCTGCGGTTTATGGCTCCGAAAAAAAAGATGTTATAACAGATCTAATATTGTAAATCTCATTTAAATGAGGTCGGCATTGATGGTTTATCTTACAACGTCATTCATTCTAATGAACTGTAACGGCCATCTTCAAGATTTCACCTGATTTTGTTTTTATTTAGTTTTCCTCCAAGGGTTTCCGATTTGTTACTTGAAGCTGAGGCAGTAGTTCACTCATGATAGATACTAGAAGCGTTATTTTATAATTGCGCGAGTATCTTAGTGTGTTAATACTTCTCATTTTCATTAACTGAGTGTTAAGTGAAAAGGACTGTTTCGTCATTTGAGTGTAACTACTCTTACAAACTTAAATGTAGATTAATAACTTGTATTGATGTACAGGTTAGGTTGGTTCTAAGAAGACAAAAGCAAGTTTTTTACAAATGGAACAGTTTTTCAAAGGAATGTTCTAAACGAATAATAAATCAAGCATAGCAGACATCATGAACGGAAAAGAAATCAATTGAGGTCACTTTCGAACTCTTGAAAATAAAATGATTAAAAAAGAACTGTGCATAAAAAAGCAGTTTTTTTGTTTTTGTTTTAAACATCAAAAAAAATCGATAAAGTGAAATATAAAATATACATTTTAAAGTTTTAAATAGTTTACTAGTTGTTCAACTTCAGCATTTCTAATACATCACCTGATATTTCAAAAACTATTAAAGTTAATGCCACTGCAGATTTTGACCGTCGAGACGTTGTTTAGTTTTCAACTGATTGTTCGTTTTTGAATAACATGAAGTTTTAAAAGTTAATGAAAAAACATTTTTCTTTTCAAAGTTTAAACTATTATGGTAGGCCAGTCGTTGTAACTGGGATAAGCTGTAACGAAAAGGTTTTAGGCAGTTGTTTTGAACATCACTAAATTTATAAGAAAGAACTAGCCTTTTATATCATGCCAAAAAACAGGTTTTAGAAATATTTTTTATTTAATAGTTCTACATTTGTTAATGGTTTATAATGCCTAAGGAGTTAGTAGCACCATTTTTATCGGGGTTTAAACATACAGCTGCAATTATGCCTATTTCGTGTGCATTTGTAAAGCTTGTTACTCACAAAATATAGCCTTCTAAATTATATCAAATATTTCTTTTAGAATCCCTAGAGAAAAATTTTTTCAACATATATGTATTCTAATGACTAAAGTAGAACTTGAGCATCCATACTGTATGTGTAATGTATATCAGGCGAATCTCAAAACAGCGGGATTTAAATTTTTTTAAACTTCTCAAGTTTTGATAGAACTTTAATTAATATCTGGATTGTTTTATACACGTTTAGGAGTATTCTAGTCAAAAACGACTCCTAACAGCCTTTGACCAGCCTCGAACGTTGAACAGGTTTTCAGGAAAAGGCTCAGAGAGACTATCCCAAACCTTAGAACTCTTAGTCAAATTTAGTCCATACTGAAAATTCCGATAGCTCTGAGGTTCAAGGGGGCTACGTTTTAGGCCAGTATTAAAGATTATTTTTTTCAACAATCAAAAAATCTTTGCCACATTAAAGAGAGAACATAATGTCTACGCCTTCTTTTAAACGTGGTAGTTTTTTCTAAGAGAGTCTTTAGTAAAAATTTTTTTAGTTTGGTTTTCAAGAAATTTACGTAACTCTTTGTGTTGAAGGTTGAGGTTGTGCTTACAGAAGACCGGAGGCATTTTTCCAAGCAGGTGATCTTAGCCCAAACACCAAGATCTGGTTAAAGTGTTATTATTATCTACAATTCTGATTTGTTTTGTGATGTCTTTTAGGGGTGGTTACCAATTAACGATAAATCGATGAATTGATTTTAAAAGATAATCGTTGGTTAAATAAATTCAAAACGATTAATCGATGGATTTGTCGTTTTAAAAATTAAAAAAGCTAGACGTTATTTGACAACAAACGAATTACTTTTACGGTAACACTGAGAAATCTAGACAAAATAAATATTCAGTTCGGCAGTACATATTTAAGTGCAAATATGGTTCAGTTGAACTTAAATTCCATTCATCAATTTCATGCTTTTTGTTTTATTTAGAGCACAATCATAAAAATTTCCCAAACAAAATTTTGTTTCAAAAAAGTTAAAAACTATACAACCAAGTACTGCTGTCTACCTTAAAATATAGGTAACAGCTGCAGATTGTACCTCTTTTGCAATTTTAGCCCTTATTATAGATGTAAAGAAAGAGCCGCAAAGATCAAGGACTAAAAATCCCTGGCGATCGACATGCTATATAGGCAATGGTTATCAACTATGCAAACTCAATGAAGTTTAAAAATGTTCAAGAGCTTCAGCGAAAAAAATTAAATTAAGAATTTCTCTTGGGATTTCTCTTGGAATTTCTCTTGGAATTTCTCTTGGAATTCGAAGATACTTGTATCTTTATGTAAATCGTTCAGATATATGGTCTTGGAATTAAAATAAATGGTTCTATGTCTTCAGAAAGAGCAGCTTACTGTTACTGATGAGTTAAATAAATATGGCTTTAGTTTCACCAATTATATCTTTGGATTTATTTCTATCGGGCATCATTTATGAAGAAAATAGGAGAAGAAATGGGAGTTATCCACCAACCTTGCCCTTGCCATGGAATTTATTCTGCGGAATGTGATGTTCTTTATAAAAAAAAAAAAAACGTTTCAGCGACAGAAACAACTTAAGAAGAACTAATCAATCATAAAAAATGAGGATAATGAAAATAAAGAAGTAGAATAATGATAATGACAATGAAGAATGGTGGAATGAAGAAAGTAACTTTTATAGTCTAACAATCATAGTATTCTTATATCAAAGGTTTGGAAAACAGTCGCAAGCTGTTTATAAAATTGATTTAGGAAAAGAGCTTGAGCTCATTCTAGTTAGTAAAACAAGATGGATATACTAAAGCAAGGTGGATTTACTAAAACAAGATTGAATTCTCTAATCAGTATGTTAAAATAATCATTAAAGTAATTTACTTTTAGTGACGTTTGGGATTTTCTGATGATTTCAGATGATTTCCTGACTCTCATCTGTTAAAAAGGGATCTAGTCATGATGCTGTGACAAAAAAATAATTCGAGGTGGGATTGACAGCCATAAGCGCACTGGTCACTGGGATATGTCCCTAAACCTGTTTTCGCATCGTTCGCTAAAACTTATTAAAATTTTGAATTTTACAATTAGATTAAATTTTTAAACAATTTTAAAAATTTTGCATAACTGATTCATTGACGAAAAAAATTTAATGCTCTCAATATAAAAATTATATAGGCGTTTGGTGTTTTTTTTTTTAACGAGTGATAACGAATATTACACAAATTTCTATAGCAGTCCTTTGAAAGAAACCAAATTTCAAATAATTTAAGTACTTAGCCAAATATCTTCCTAATTATTTACTAAATAAAAAATACGTTTTTAATTATATTTTTTTAAGCTGGTTTCATGTTTCCAATATTCATTTCACTGTTAACAACGCGGTCCATCGATTTAATATTATAATAAATATTATAATATTATAATAATATGACATAAAGTCATATAAATATAAACATTATTCATTAATAAAGATTATTTATTCATAAATATTATTTGTATTTGCAACTTCATTTCATTTCTTTTTTTTTTTAAATAAAAAAAAAAAAAAAAAAAAAAAAACATTGGAAATATTTTACTTACTAAAAATATTAGTAAAACAAGAGTACCAAATATAAAAGTAAAATATTTCATAGCTATATATTTAATTGACACAAATTTTTGAAATACTACTTGCTGGCACTGTTGCAGTTGATTGATCAAACGCATGATGAAACATGAAAATATCGAATGGTCGAAAACTGTATTTTTTAGTTCCGTACAAGTAAATGCTCTTCTTTGGAATGAAGTTGTAATCTGAGTTGATTATACCGAGGTAAAGTTGCTCATTAGATAACCAGATTATTACCCGATCATTTGCCGCCACGGCTTGTCGTCCAGCACCACCAGTTACAGAGCTGTCACTCAATACAACGCGCGGATTGGTTACTGGATAGGAAGTTTCTGTAATAAAAACAAAAATTTTAAAATGAACAAAAACTAACTAAAATCATTAATAATAATTTGTTTTCTACAAAACATGCAACAATAAAAATCTTCAACTTTTTTGCAAAAAACGATAAAAAGTTTAAGGTAGAATTAAAAAAAAAACAGTCAGCTATCACCATAGCAACAGCAATTAAAAAATATAACCTGTCAAATCGACGTCTATTATTCGCACTTCGCTACCTTGGCGATACAATAGTTTTTTTTGTACTTCGTCGATTGTTAAAGAATTGATAAACGTGTCTTTCGCGATAACTAAGGTTTCAATTTTACCTTGACCATTTGCGTTTATTCGAAAAATACCACTGTTTCCACTTTTAAAATAAATCATCCCTTGATAAAAATATATGCTACTCACTTGTGACTGTTTGATCAAAATTTTTGATTCATTTTTAACTTCTAAATCAAATGCTGATATTTCGCTGTAAGTTGAAACATAGAGTTTATTATTATTTTCATCAACTTGAAGTCCTGTGATTCTTGAACTAAATTTACCAAAAAAAATTTCCTGGTGATCTGCTGAACGGTTTGTAAGCAAATCTCCTTTTCCAGTAATTTTTCGATCACCATTTTCATCAACTAAGTGAATCCTGTAAAGTTTATCATCGGAAGCGTAAAATATAAGGTCTTGTTTGTAGTGTGGGACGAAATATAAATTGCTATAATGACTAACCGAAATCTCTTTGATTGTGAAAACCGATGATGTCTTACAGACCGAGATCTTTCCCATTTCTGCATACATAAAAAGTAGATCGCCATCGATCATCATAAAGAATTTTAACAAAAGAAGTACAAGTAAGTACGACGCCATATTTGAAAAGCTCTGGTTTTTTTCAAGTATTGAAAAGTTTCTCCATTTTATAGAAAATAATTTGTTTATAAAAGACGTAATCTTCTTGTGAAATTCTAAATATTGAAACTGGTTATTTACCTTTTTATGGTCATTATTTTACACTAAAGTGATTAATGTTGTTGATTTAAGAATTACGTCACGCTTAAAGCGCCAGAAGTATTCGAATGTGAAAACATAAAACTTCGCGATACTGTACAGGCAGTTCATTGGGCGTTTTATGATAAAACAGTTTTTTAAGTTTAAAAAACTGTATTTTGTTATGAAACAAAGTTTTTTAAACTTAGCTAAATAGGGTGTTTTATAACAAAACTTTTATAATCCTTTATAACATGCATAGGCGCCGTATTCACGGGGGCAACAGAGGCAGTGCCCCCCCCCCCCCCCAGGAAATATATACTAATAATATATTAATACGGATTATCTCGAGGGCGAATAGATACTCTCGCCCTCATGATAATCCGTGATAATATATTATTAATATAAATTTCCTGGGGGGGGGCACTGCCCCTGTTGCCCCCGTGAACTCGGCGCCTATGATTACATGACATTATTACATAACTTTTATAGTCATACAAATATTACGATATCAACACTATTAGCATATAAGAAATAAATTTATCATTAGGACTTTCAAGCATCCATAATTACAGTTTACAAGTTAAAATTCTAAAGGATTTTTGTTTTTTAAAGCATTTTTTTAATATATTTTTTAACATTTAACGCTAAAAATGTTTGTCTTTCGTCATAAACAAACTTTTGTCCGAATTTTTTCTAATCGAGATTATTTGTCCGAAAAAAAGTTGCATCAAATAACGTGCTGCTTTTTTAAAAAAAATAAGAAAAGAATAAATTGTTGACATAATTGTCCATATTCCAGTTTATGTAATCCAGCACTAGTCCGGAATCATTTTCCAGCATTCGTCCGTGATCACATGCCAGCACTGACTCTTTACTTTTAACCAATATACATACATTAGCACATTATTATCAGCCATTTCTGAAGAAAATGCGGCAAAACTAAGTATTTTCTGAATTTTATTTCAATTTAAATTGACAAAAATAATTTTAAATAGTACAGATATTAATAATAGTTTTAAAATAGTGCTATTTATTCAACGAGTTTTTTCAATCTTCCCGAGCTTTTCGTCCACCATTTAGTTCTCCTGAAAACTGAAAATATATCTTCAGCCAACACTCAACTCTTCGCTTGATGCTCCTGATAAAAAAAGATTTATTTTTACAGCACTTAAATAAAAAATTAAACTTAAATGTATGACTACATTGTATCACAGGATCCAAAATCGAGAAAAAACAGAGTCGAGAAAAATCGAGAAAAAACTCCGTCGAAGTCGAGAAAAAATCGGAGTTTTGATAAAACTTTGTTACAAATTAAAAAATTAAACTATTTTGTTGATAATTAAACATTGTTCTTATATTTCTTTTTTTTAATTTTACATATTTCGATTTATAATTCATAATAAATTTTTAAAAGATTTATATTTTTATATTTCTTAGTACTTAAATATTTTTCTTATCACAATCTTTTAACGAACAAGTTGTATCTAATAAATGGCTTTCTAACCTGCATCGGTTAGGAAGAAGGCGTGAACTTTCAGTTAAATGCCCTTCCGCGGTGCTCTGTAATTGACACTTCTTGGGGTACCTATAGTAAAAACTAAAAAAAGAATATTAAAAAAGTATTTATTCTGAAGATCTTTTAAAGTAATATTTTAAAAAGATGAAAACATTTATCATTTCATCAGAAAGTGAACTACGAAACTTTGTGACAAATCTGGAAGACAAGGAGAAAACTCTTTCTGCTTCCGAGGAAGTTGCTTGAATTCTGTGGATGGCTAGTTCAAATTTCAAAACTGCTTCTAATTTCACACCAGTTACTTCGTATTCTTTTAACTGATCGGTGAAGGTCTTGACTTTTTTTGGCTTTTTAGCTGTTGATTGATTTTGATATAAAACTTCTTGAATTTCGACAAAAAAAGATGTCGATTGTGATGGTTCTTCTTGTTTGCTTTTAGCGCGATCATCTGATTTTGTTTGGAGACTATTTTCTTTTGTTGCAAATAGTTGATCAAATAATTTTGCAGCATAAACTTGAATATCTTTTTTGGAAGCGTAAAAAAATGTGTGGTTTTTATTTTTAAAAAAATCGGGATTGTGCAAATAACGACTTAATGATACCAACATAATGTTTTTATGATTTTCGTATCTGGAGATTAACGCCTCTGCAAAATTAGAACTGATGTCAGTTTCTACAACCTTCAATATCCTTACTAACGTTTCCATAATGATGTCACACTCCAAAATTGTTGTATTTGGTTTTTCCAAGCGAACTGCAGCGTAAGCAATGACATCCAATAAGTCAGACAGCGATTTTAAAAAATCCAAGTCAACTTCCTCTAACGTTTAAGCAGTTTAGTTCTTCGAGTGTTTTTTTTTTACAGCTTCTAAGCAATCCAAAAATCTTTTGATCATCTGAAAAACACTGTTCCATCTTGTGCGGTTGTTGAGCAACAGTCTTTTGTCATGCGAAGATCCGTAGATTTTGTGTATTATTCTTTTATGAACTTCATATCGATGAATATTTTAAAAACTTAATTAGTATTCGAAATTTCTGTAGACTTTTTTCGATATTTTCTTCATACTCAATCTCATCCTCCGAAAAGTCAATAAGAAACTTTCCTTCAGTCTCTCCATCAGTTTCCGTTTCTGTTTCAATATCCGATTCAGTTTCTTTGTTCAGAATTTCGCGACAATCCTTTTTAGGGTATATCAAATCACAAACACTCAAATGAATTGAATGGTTCTAGCAGATTTGATGTGGAAACTTAAATATGTTACTCAATTTCACCATCCAGCTACAGCCATCCGTAGTTTTGCCTGCAACATCTTCATCATCTATACCGAATTCTTTTAATTTTTGCATTATCAAAATGTTAAATGTTTTGGCAGAACTAGAAGATGACAACTTCACCATTTCTAAACAATATGTTCGGTCGTGATAAACATTTAAATTGTAGTATCTTCTACCTCTATTGTTACACCATTCGTCCAAATATTTCTCCTTTTGCTTTCGAATATGTTTAATTATATGGTTTTGAATAGAACAAGCTTTTTTTTTGAGGTTTTTTCCACCACCACCACCTGTCCCACTGTGAATTACTAATTACTTTGGGATGTAAATTAGTGTTGATATTGAACAAAGAGAACGTTTACATTTTGAAAACAACATGAAATATTGTAAAAGTAGCGTAGAAGTAAAATAAGACTTTAATTATTTTACAAGTAAAAACTGATATTTTCTAAAAACCTCGTCGAAGTTCCGTCGAGGTTTCTCGATTTCTCTCGAACTCCGAAACTCCGAAAAACCGAGAAAAATCCGATGAGACGGAGTTCCGAATGGATCCATTGCATTGTATATATAACATATATATATATATATATATATATATATATATATATATATATATATATATATATATATATATATATATATATATTTATATATATATATTTATATATATATATATATATATATATATTTATATATATATATATATATATATATATTATATATATATATATATATATATATATATATATATATATATATATATATATATATATATATATATATATATATATATATATATATATATACAGGGCCGCCGAGAGCCTTCAAGCCGCCCGGGACAAAACCTTTTTTGGCGCCCTTATAGATTTCGCTTCATATATATACTTACCATAGAAGCAAAAAAGTACATTTTGCCTTTATAGCTACTTTAACTTTATTTCATTTTTTGCTAACTAACCGCAGCATAAACAATTCCTAACTTAAATAAAATTTTTGGGCTTTTTTCGAGGCAAAATTATAAATTACTTCATCATATGACAATGATTTCGCGAGATCATTTTCAATAGACAACATCATAAGGTTTGAAAGTCGCTCTTGTCCCATGGTGGCTCTGAAATGGTTTTTTATAATCTTAAGTTTACTAAAAGATCTTTCACCTTCTGCAACGGATATTGGCATTGTGTGAAAAATTATTAATTTCGAAAATATTTGTAAATTGCTTCAAAAATTATATATATATATACAGTGGCGTATCTAGGGTAGGGCAGGCAGGGCACGTGCCATGGGCGCAAACCTGAAAGAGGCGCAAAAGAGGCTTGGTTGCGATACAATAAGCGAGAATTATATAAAATAAATTAAGAATGCTGCTTACTAGCCATAAGGAAAAAATATCAAGTCCCGAGCAACTACTTATGTTTAAAGTTGAATATGGAGACGAAAACGTTTTCCTTAATATGCGTATAGCATTGCAAATGTTGTTAACAATAGCTGTGTCTGTAGCTAGTTGTGAAAGATCATTCAGTAAACTTAAACTGATTAACTCTTACTTGAGAGCTTCGATGGGCCAAAGCCGTCTCTGTGATCTCGCTTTACTAAGCATAGAGTGAGAAATTACCGAAGAAATTGATTTTGATAATATTATTAAGAAACTTGCAGCAATTAAAGCTAGAAAAATAAACTTGTAATATATGTTACATAAACAAATTGTTTATTTATAATGAATAATAAAGTTTTATTAAAAGCTTGTGTCATCATTTATTAAAAAATTGTAATTAAGCACTTTATGTGGGAGAGGAGGGCGGCGAGATTGGTGTTTGCCCCAGGCGCTATTTACCCTAGGTACGCCACTGTATATATATATATATATATATATATATATATATATATATATATATATATATATATATATATAGACCTATATATTTCTACTAAATCACCTTCAAATCAGTATTTTGATAAAAATAGCTTTGTAAAACCAACGTAATTCTTGGAGCATTTGTTTATTTTTTTCACATTCTTTTACCCTTTTGGAAGCCAATGCCCTATTTTGGGCACCAGAAAGTTTTTAACGATTCATTATTAACAGTTCCTGTAAATAACCGTACGCATCAATAAAACAATAGCATTGTCAACTACGCAAACTCATCAAAAAATTATAAACTCAATCTCATAAAGCTAATGCCATATATCAATATTTCAATAGTTAAATATAAATCTTAAACATGAATTACCATAAATAAGTTGATCGTTAAGAGTTGAAAAGTATTTACTATTACTTTCTAAATTCTGAATAGAATTATTTCTAAATTGTATTCACAGTTTGTTATTTTTAAAAGGAAATAAAAATAATGATATAACGCGAGTAATATATACATTTCAATTATGGCATTTTAAGATTAAAAAAACTATTTTTATTTTACTTTGGCATCTGGCGCCCCATCGACATCTGCCGCCCGGGACAAACTGTCCCTTTGGCCCCTCCCTCTCGGCGGCCCTGTTATATATATATATATATATATATATATATATAATATATATATATATATATATATATATATATATATATATATATATATATATAAACATAGGTCTCAAAGTTAATAGAAAGTGCTCTAAACTGAGTTGAAAGTACAAAATTTTACAGCTCTTTTTCAACAGCTGTAAAAATCAGGATCTCTTAGAAATTTTAAAAAATCTTGAATTAACTAAGGAGTTTACTGTTGGAGTTAACACACGTCTATGTTGTTTAAAATTAAGGTTTTTCTGAATTTTTTCACAATTTTTCTAAATATCCAAGACCATGCTCTGCTCAGAGAATGTGGCAGAAAGAATAGACAATGTTAACTTGATTGTGAAAATCAGAGGCCTTGGAGAAAAATTAAAGAACTTTTAGAGGTACTTCCCCAAACAATATTTGCATAATTTAAATAGCTATGAATAAATGAGTAGTAGAGTTGAAATAAATTTTGTTTACTTAGATAGTATCTGACTTTATATAGAATTCCAATACTTTTAGCCAATTTAGTAGAAATAAAGTCGGTATGATACTTCCATGTAATACATTCATCAATGTAAATGCGAAAGTTCTTTCGAATGTAATCAGATATACAAACGAGCTATAAAACATCTTACTCTTATGAAGCATGTGATTCTTTCTTGTGACTTTTATTTTTGTAAAAGAATTTACGACTATTTTTTCAATAAAAATTTGCATTATTAAAAAAAAAAAAGTAACAGAAAAGATGAACTTTCATTAAATAATAAAAATGGAATTCCTTTATGTTCTTAGCAAAAAATGTTTTGAATAAAATTGTGTGGTTATGAAAATAGCCGATTTTAACTAGCACGATCCTAAGCATTAGGGTTATGGCATTTGTTGTTGGTCTTTGAAGAGCTCTGGCATGCATAGGCTCCGACTTTTGATTTTGACCAAGAGGGCGAACAAAAATACTAGTAGGCAAAAATTTCTTCCTCCTCCCCCCCCCCCCCCCTCCCTTTCTAAATCTACTGACATCATTTATGGATGACCCCTAACTCCTATAAGAATACAAGAGGCTATTATCTATTTCAAATGCAAAAGATAAGAGGGAAAATGGATATCATTTGTGATACAAGTTGAAAATAAATGTGTAAAGTACTTGGTAAGGTACGCATATATTTATTCAAAAATATATTATATGAATATATTTTTGAATTATAATTAAATCTAAATTTATATAAATATAAATATATATATAAATTTAGATATTGAGGAGCTTAAGAAAAGAAGTTTCGACATGAATAATTAAAATGTGGTATTTTTTCTTAACTTATGAACTAACAATTTTTGTCGCAAAAGTATTGCTTCGAATGGTTGTCTTTTTTACAAATAAATTACCAAACTTCCCTATATCTAGAATATTTAGTTTAATGTAGAGTTCTTCATTGTGATAACTGATAATTGACAAGTGATTTAGTCTCTTCTGAGTCATTGTATTTCTTAAAAATGTTTTCATTCTTCCTAGCATAGAAAATGATCGCTCAGTAGTACATGTTGATTGGAACTGTCATAATTAAGTGCACAAATTTTTTTAGCTCTGTTAGATGAATTTTTCTATTTTCATGACATTTCAAAACATTAAAAGCATCCATCAAAGATGCTACTTTTAAATGTTTGGCTTCATTTATGTCATGAAACATGTACATATGCAAGTTAAGTCAATCTATATTTAGATCATCTTTTTAAATGTCACAAACTGTTTTTGGTGAGACTTCTAAATTAATTAGAAAAGACTCTGCATGCATTAACAACAATTGGGAGCCAAAGGTAAACCTTGATTTTAGGCCGCGTAGAACAATATCAATAACTTTTGTAGACTTTATTGAAGGGTAGGGCGAGAGATAAATCCCTCTAAAGGATTTATTCGAGAAGCTTGGGAGTAATTATTTCCAATTTTGGACTAGTGTGCACCATAATCGGGCCAGTGTTGGCCTAATATCAAATGCTATCGCAGTGACATACGAATACTTGCCAGAAGCTTGCCAGACTCGCGCCAGTACTGACCCGTTACTAATATAGTCAAAACGGCATGCGATGATTCGCCAGAATTCTGGCCCAGAATCGTGTGTTGTCTGGGTATCTACAGTCCATAATGAATGGAGTCAAGGCAAAATTAAGAAATACAGCAGATCATGGTGTTTTTCACTATTTAAAAAAGTGAAAACTTATAAATGAATAAATATTTTACAAAACGCGAAAAAATCGTTTGTTTTTTCTTTCCATAGTTTTTGAGATAACTAATTTTGAATTTTGTCTCTTAAATTTTTTTTTGCCACCCGTTAGGTAAAGTTTTGTAATAAAACGTTCATTTAACTAAGTTTAAAATACCTTGTTTTATAACGATATACAGTTTTTTAAACTTAAAAAAACTGTGTTTTACTATGAAATGCAATGTAAAATGCCTTTTCAGCATCACGAGGTTTTACGTTTTCACATTCGAATACTTCTAGTAATTTAAGTGTGACCTAGTTCTTAAATCAACAATATTAATCGCTTTAGTTTAAAATAATGACCATAAAAATGTAAATAACCCAGTTTCAATATTTAGAATTTGACAAAAAGATTACGTCTTTTATAAACAAATTATTTTCTATAAAATGGAGAAACTTTTCAATACTTGAAAAAAGCCAGAGCTTTTTAAATATGGCGTCGTGCTTACTTGTACTTCTTCTGTTGAAACTCTTTATGATGATCAATGGCGATCTACTTTTTATGTATGCAGTAAAGGGAAAGATCTCGGTCTGTAAGACTTCATCGATTTTTACAATCAAAGAGATTACGATTAGACATTCTAACAATGTATATTTCGCACCACATTATAAGCAAGACCTTATATTTTACGCTTATGAATCCCTAATATACAGGATTCACTTAGTTGATGAAAATGGCGATCGAAAAATTTCTGGAAAAGGAGATTTGCTAACAAATCGTTATGCAGATCACAAGGAACTAAAATTTTTCAAAGTTAGTTCGGAAATCACAGGACTGCATGTTGATGAAATAAACAATAAGCTCTATGTTTCAACTTACAGCGAAATATCAGCATTTGATTTAGAAGCTGAAAACGAAGTAAAAATTGTGATCAAACAGAAAGAAGTGAGTAGCATATATTTTTATCAAGGGATGATTTATTTTAAAAGTGGAAACAGTGGTATTTTTCGAATAAACGCAAATGGTCAAGGTAAAATTGAAACCTTATTTATCGCAAAAGACGAGAGGATAGAGTCGTTAACAATCGACGAAGTACAAAAGAAGCTATTGTATCGCTATAGTTCTGAAGTGCGAATGATAGACCTTAACGCGACAGGTTATATTTTTATTTTTTGATTTACGTTGCTATGGTGATAACGCCATAGCAGTTTTTTTTTTTATTCTATTTTAACTTTTTATTAACTTCTTTTGCAAAAAAGTTGATGGTTTTTATTGTTTTTATACTTTTTAGAAGACATATAATTATTACTAATTAGTAAGTTTGTTCATTTTAAGTTTTTTGTTTTCATTACAGAAACCTCCTATCCAGTAACCAATCCGCGCGTTGTATTGAGTGACAGCTCTGTAACTAATGGTGCTGGAGTGGTGGCGGCAAATAATCGGGTAGTAGTCTGGTTTTCTAAAGAGCAATTTTACCTTGGTATAATAAATTCAAATTATACTTTCATTCCAAAGAAAAGCATTTACTTGTACGGAGAGAAGGGCATTTATTTGTTCGGCTTTCGACCATTGAATATTTTCATGTTTGATCATGTGTTTGACCAACCAACTTCAATACCACGGAACTTAAAATAGAAAAACTGCAGCTACATATTTTTACTACAAATATTTACGATTCATGAAAAATATTAATATTATACCCAATATTTGATTCTTTGAGTTTATTTCTTTATGCGAAATATATTAAAAATTTCCGAATGCATATTATTGCACCTAATATTTCCCATTCACAAAATGCGGAGGACACATTAACCACTGCAGCGGAGTCATGAACTTAGCATTTGGCTTTTAGGTTGGGGAATCTAAAAAATGCCGTTTGTCGATATTTTTTTGGATTGTTCTTCTTTTGATTGAAATAGTTTTAAATTCTTTTTCACAAAAAGTTTTAATGATTTACAGAGCAATTAAAAGGTTTCATTCAATTTTTTAAAATTTACCTGTTTGCATATTGAAAATATTGCCATATTTACAAAATAGCGGTAAATAACTTTGTAACCATAATGTTATATTTTGGTAATTGTTAAAAATGGTATCTAACCTTAATGTTCTCAGCTAAATACACATTATTGGGATAGTGAGGCGGTATTTTGACGTATAATTTATGCTTTGATGACTTCATTTTAGGGTTAAGGGATCGGGTGTTGGTGGCTCGTAGATTAGAAGAATTTAATGTATAAAGGTGTTGGGATGCCTCCTGGTTCTGTTTAATCGTAGCACTCTAATGGTTCTTTATCTCATGTATCCGACTGTAAATCTCCCTTTCCTTGTATACCCATCCGTATGCTCCCAATGACTGTAACTTGTTTTCTCCGCTTCTAACTCTTTCGTAACCTTCATGTGTTCTGACTCTTATATCCATAAGAGTCAGATTACATGGAGGTATGAATATGGATTTTGTATTGTTTTAAAAAACTTTTTCTAACAACTTTCTAAAGAAAACAACTAATACAATTTTTGCTGAATAAATTTTAAAAATTTATTATTGTAGTGTTGATTTTACTTGTGACAAGCAACGAGAGCGAGAGAATGAAGTTTGGATCTCGTATTATTTTAAAAAACCTTTTGTAGCAACTTTTTAAAGAAAACTATTGATTCAGAAAAGAAAAATCAAGTAAAAGAGTTAAAGAAAAAAAAAAATGTCAAAAAACCGATTCTGCTAATAATACTAAAAATACAATACTATTTAGTTTTATAGTCTATCGTAATTTATAGATTTATGAAATAAAGGTTGTATCAAATATTGTGAAAAAAGTTCCATTGATTTTTTTTTCTTTTTTTTTTTTCATTTGTTTTAAATTATAAAAAACTTACAAACCTTTTTATTTTCATCAAGTTCAGTAGTTTTTGGAATATGATTGTTTGAATCATGTTCGAATAAGATTATTTGAATCAATATCGCGAGGTTAGAATTATTTTGTTCTATGTCCACAAATCAAAAAATTTGAGTTTTTTGCAATGTCAGGTAGATTAAGAAATAATTTATTTTTTACAACTAAATCAGTAAAAAATAAATTATTTCTTAATATACCTGTAGGGACCCGAGACCCGAACTCGGATCCGGGTAGTTGAGAATACCCGTAGAATACCCGATACTTGATACCCGTATAATATCCGTAGAAAATACCCGTTGAATACCCATAGAAATACCCGTAGAAAAACCCGTAGAAATACCCGAAGAAGTAAAAATAGCCAAAACAATTCAACTCAATTCATTTATTAAATGGAATTACAAATAACAAAAAAAAAAAAAATGATTGAAAATACTAGATCGCGCGAAAATTTCGGTTCGAGGATCGGGTAATTTTATTACCCAATTTTCGTGTAAAGAAATCGGGTAATAAAATTACCCGATGATCGGGTACTTCTACGGGTAATTTTGAGTAGCTTAAATCGGGTAATACCCGACCCGAAGGCTTGGATATCGGGTAGCTAAAGTTATTAAAGTTACCCGTCTACGGGTACCCGCGGGTATTCGGGTCAGGTTTTCGTTCCCTATATACCTGATATTGCATTTTGTTCTACCTCCTTAATCCAGTTGATAAATTTAAATGTGTTATCTCCGCTTTATCCGTTTTATATTTAAGTCGTTTAAGTCAAAATGGCAGCCTCAGGAGATTTTTTTTTTTTAAATAACTGCAACAAAAGGTTAAAAGTAAAATATGTTACTCTGCACGATATATATATATATATATATTAAGGGTCTGCGTCTCGGAATCTTTTTCTCGATATGAACCGGAACAAGGATAACGAGACGAGAAATGTCCCGGAAAAACTTGACGAATAAACTGTCCCGGAATAAAGTTATAAACAGGGACAATAAATTTTTTTTTGGAATTTAAAAATTGTATCCCGGATATCATCGTCTCGTCTCGAATAAAAAAATAACGAGACGCAGATGCTTAATATATATATATATATATATATATATATATATATATATATATATATATATATATATATATATTCATGCCTTTCGGCAATCATCAGCCATTGTGTATATCGTTACTTAAAAATTTTTCAAAAATTACAAATTGTAACTATGGGGGCATTTGACAGGGCTGAAGTTTGCGAATTAGTGGGGCTATTTCTGTTAGATAAGCTATCATCCGTTTATAATAAAAATTTAATAGGTATTTACAGAGGCGATGGTTTGGCGGTTTTTGAAAATCTAAGTGGCCCAGAATTAGAAAGAGTCAAGAAAACAATTACAAAAATCTTTAAAGAATATGGATTAAACATTACCATTAAATGCAATCTTAAAGTCGTTAACTACCTAGATATTACTTTGAACTTAAACGATTCTAGTTACCAACCCTATAGCAAGCCAGGGTTGAACAAGATATTCAATAGAAACACTTTAAAAGTCAGTTACAGCTGCATGCCGAATTTAAAATCTGTAATAAACTGGCATAACCAAAAAATCATCGACGATATTGAAGATCAAAATAAGAAATCCTGCAATTGTATCAACAGGTTGCATTGTCCTCTAAATCAACTTTGCCTAACAGAAAACATACTTTACAAAGCTGTTATTTCTTCCGACCTTCCGAACTATTTCGATAAAATATATATTGATATAAGTGAACCACCTTTTAAATTACATTATGCAAACCACATTAAGTCGTTTAATACTGTAAGATACAAAAACGACACCGAACTATCGAAGGAAGTGTGGCGTATAGAAGAAAAAAATGGAAAACCTTTCATTAAATAGAGTATTATCAGGAAATGCCAACCTTATCAACCAAGCACAAGAAGATGCGCTCTATGTTTACATGAAAAAACTGAAATTGCCATCTGAAGAGGCGCAAATTTATTAAATAAAAAAACAAGAGCTGGTAAGTAAGTGTAGGCATATGAATAAATACATGCTTGCTTCATTTGACAGTAAAGACTAATTTGAAGCCACTAATAAGAACAATTCTTTTTTAACGACATTTTTAACGGTTTTTTCGTTTTTCTTTAATGTTTTTTTTTTGTAATGTTTTTTTCATTATGTATTTTGGCTGATGATTGCCGGTAGGCTGGTATGAAACTTTAAGTACCAACAAAGTTGTCATCCTTCGCTGTATCTTCTATATATATATATATATATATATATATATATATATATATATATATATATATATATATATATATATATATATATATATATATATATATATATATATATATATATATATATATATATATATATCAAAAGAAATATAAATAATATATACAATAAATCAAAAAACGGCTATTTTCATAGCCACAAAAAATTGCGCAAGATAAACATACTTTAACGACTTTCTTAACGTAAAAACCATACTAATAATGTGTTGCTTTTGTAAGCTAAAAGATCATTAACCTGTTTTCTCAATATGGCGAATATTAGGGTTTTTAATAGGAATTTTTATAACTTTGACTTCGAATTAGAGCACTTTCCGTTAATTTTCAGGCTATGTTTTTATATTTTTCTGAATCAGCATAAAATTCTCTATCATAATCAATCCAAAAAAAAAAAAAAAAGGTCTAAAGTTTTTATTTAAAGTTTTGCTAGCGTATAAACTTACGGCGGATTTTTTATTCAATCAATCCTTGGGGCTGAAGCTGCTGTAACTTTTTGCGATGAAACATTAAATGCTCTTATAACATGTGCGGAAATTTAGAATCCTTGAAAATTTAGCAATTTTTTTGTCGATATTTATAAAATTTTGAAGAGATACATGTTAAGTTTCTGTTAACGAATGAACGTACTTGAGATCCTATAAAATCTTCTGTAGATAATCATTGATTTTTTTAAATGCCTCTATGACAGAGCAAATAAAACTATTAGTAAAAGAGTTAAGTGTGTGAGAAGCCATTAGTTGTATTTTCAGCAAAGGATACAACTAATGCCTTGCCACACACTTAACGTTGTATTGTAAACGTATGTAGATATTCATGGAGTTCACGAAGACACGAATGTTTTATGCGGATAATTCATAATTGATCCAGCGGAAAATGTGTTCTGTGAACCCAGGCAAGGTTCTAGTTGAACTTTTTTTAAAAATATTCAACAAGATCTTTAGAAAAAAACAGTGTTAAAAAAATTAAGTTGTTTTTTGATCTCGATGTAGTTTCCTGAACATGAATCCTGGGCATCAATGTGGTAAACGTGGTTATTTACTAGATTTTGAATGTACTGAAGCTTAATGGTCACAAATGAAGAATTCTTTACCAAATAGTATGAAAATGGCTACCGCCTACATATTATAATGTGAAAAAATAAAGACTTTGTTAGGATAAAATTTTGAATATCAGAGCTGGTGTATCAAAGCATAAAGTGCAGGCTGAGAATAATTACTGATTCTATATCATAATGCGTATTTTGTTTAGCTGTATTCAGCAAATTATTCTTTACCTCATTGCTTCATGAGATTAGAATTGACTTGTTGAAGATTGTAGAACATGATCATCTCTGATTTAGCCTTTCTATGCGAAGAGATTAAGAAATGCAATTACATCTAATACCATTCTTAATAATGCACTTTCAATTTAAAAGAGCAAAATAAAGCTTGAAACTGTGCAGATGGTATTTACCAGAGTAGACAATTACAATAGAGGAATCTTCTTAAATTTCGTTGCAAGTTCATTTTAGCTTGATATTGAATTTTGAATGGATATAGGAAATCGTTTTGGTTTAAATACCTGTATTCGGAATTATTGGATCTTAGCCTTAGCACCTTCAGTACAATATTGAAAGTAACCGGTTGTTGGCATAGTGAAAAACATTCTCTCAAATAAGAAGGCAAGACCTACTTAAATTCTACGTTAAACATTCTTCTCTGAAAATTGTTTCCCCAGCGTTTGAATTCCCAAATGTAATTATTACCTATTTTTCATTTTCGAGATTTACATATTACTTATACGGGTATGGTTAATACGATTTAAAAAGAAAACTGGTGAGCCGAACCAATATTATTAGTAAATGCGCATAAAGAAATGTATTTTATAATAAAGGCATATTAACTTTTTCTTTTCTTTAACTTAATTTAAGTAGCATATCCCTCCAAATATAATTTAATTTACCCAGGCTTTGAAAATATACTCTTCGCTGAAGACTTTTTTTAGTTTGAATTAGTTGGTATATATTTATATTGGGAATTAAAATAATAATAAAAAAAAAACAGTTAAAAGAAGCTTGCTTTTATTTTGTTTCTTGTTCAGGCATTGATCGGATGATATCAGAATCACCTGGATCAGTTATACTGAGAACACCAACACGAAAGTACTTTCCACAAGCTGTGCCAAGTTCTATGTTGTTACCACTATAATGATGAACGCCTGTCTTTGACAACATAGCATAATACTCAATCTCACTTTTTCTGAAATGAAAAAAATTATTTCAATAATGCAATAAGATAAAAAAAAAAAATTGGTTTTTTAGTAATTTTGAGACATTTGCTGTGCCAAAAATAAAATCAAATTTGTTGTTTTAAAAATCAAACTAATGTCAAGCCTAACCTTAACTGTGGTGTGTTACTACCAATTATGACCAATTTTGATTTTCCTTGTCTAAGTGTCTTTAGAGTGCTGCGGTAACCAAGTGTATATTTACCACTCTTCATGACAAGTGCCAAACGAGAGTTGATGCTTTCCACATTCTTTTTCTGAGAACATAAAGTAATTCTGTAAGTTCTTGACAGAGTTATGAGTTACCATTAACTTAAGACACAATAATCTCACTACTTCAAATTACTCTACTCCCCCATTATTATTATTGAATACTATAGAGAATTTTATAGAGATTAAGAACCTAATGTTTGCTTGTGTAAATTAATTTTACAGTAGACTTTGCTTTCAAAACCAAAAATCAGTCCAGTTTTTACTACAAAAATAATTTTATAAAAATGTAAAAATTCCTTTGAATGTAATCAAGCCGCCAAACAAGCTTTAAAACATGCTAATCTTTTGAAACAGGTAATTCATTCTTGTTAATTTAAACTTTTTAATGACATAGACAGTTAATTTTTTATAGAAATCATTTAAAAACTAGTTTTAAAAATATACTTTTCATATTGACATGCATAGTAAAAACACTTATAGGGGTTAACTTAAAATTATAAAAGAAATGTAAGCACATACTATAAAGAATTTGTTTCATAGTTTATAATGAATAGAGTTTTCCAGGTTATTTCAAACATTTTAAAAGATATTTAAAAGATATTTTAAGCAATGTAAGAATCCAGCTAAAACTAAGCAGGGTGATAATAAGATAAAATTTGGAGACACTGCAATATTCTATATTCCAAACCATTATTATAGAAAATAAAAGCCAGGCTAATACTTTTAAACAATAACTAAATTAATGATTGTCAAGATTAGGAATATTAGCAATTTTAAAAAATATTCTTTCGCCTTCAGTTTAAAGCACTTTACTTAAATTTTGAGACATGTTTTTTATGATTCTTAATAAAAATAAAATTCTCTATCATATTATAAAGGTAGAGTGAGACAAAGTAGAGTTTCACTAACTTCTGACGGCAGTAGTAAGAGTACATCAAGGGATAAAATAGATTAAGCTGTCTCTAAGAATTATATGCAGAAAACATAACATACCTTAGCGATTGGTGCCATCTTAAGTCTTTACTAAAAGAAACCAAAAGTAACTTTAAAGAAATGAGTATATATATAGAAAAACACTAGAAAGTAGAATGAGTATATCAGAACAATTTCATAAGCTGTCCAAATCATACTTGATTAAGTCAATTTAAAAAGAAATTTTATCAAGTATGTTTGGGACAGGTTGTATTGTCAAAATGTGATAAGAAATATTAGGACAATACAAAGACATTTTTTTTTTAAACTCCTGGTTTATTTTTGTATTTTTACTACCTTGTTCTACCTGTGTCATTACTATCCTTGAGGAATTTTTTAAAATTTATCAGCTTCATAATTGTTGTTCATAGAAACCAATTTGACCAGACCACACCCATGAAGCTTTTATTATACTTCGTCTGACGACCGTTTGTCATAATAGTGTAAGACCACATAGACAAGGTGCTTTGTTGAAGTAAGAAGTTTAAGATAATAAATCAGCATGTATGTCTCAATATTGCTGTTCATAGAAATGAAGTAGTACTAGACCACACCCATGAAACATTCATTATGCTTCATTTGAAAACATTGGCCATAATTGATAAACTAGGCAATGTATGTCATTGAAGATTTACACAAGGCAAATGATGATGAAATTAAATAGTTTTATTGCCATAAAATGCAAAAGTTAAAAAAAATTATATACTTATATAGTCCTAATTGCTAGTAATACTCATGTTGTTTAGATTAAAAAAAAAAAAAAAAAAAAAAAAAAATATAAAGCTAATTAAATACCAAGGTTTAGTTGAACTTCCAGCAACTAACCAAATTAAAACTTCCAGTTACTAAACTTGATATCTTATTAAGTTTAGAAGTGGTTAGCACGATGTGTCTGGTTATGAAAACTAAGAAAAGCTAACATAAAATTCATACCATTCTTTGTGAGATTTGATTATACGAATACATTTGTGAGATTTGATAAAGGCTCGAGAAAGGCAACAATTTAGCAGATATAGCTTACTAAATTTTAAAATAAAAACTGAAATTTTTGCCAATTCCCGGTACTCCATCCTTCTGGTCACACATGTATATTATAATTTTGAAAAAATAAATTTAAGTGAATTAATGACCAGAAGAACTTCTCACCAGAGAGCCTCGCGTCTTTACTCAGTTCACCGTTGAAAAGAGCGTGATGGATGGTTACACTACGATAAGTATTTCAGTTCCAGGCCTCCCGATTTTAGAGAAACCCTTTGAAAGCACTGTCATGTTTTCCGCATATTTGTCGTAAATGATAATAATAAAAAAATATAATGGTAATTTAAATTGTTATTTAAATTACCATTATATATTTTTTTATTATTATCAAAGTAAAGTGGAAATTTCTAAAAAAATCACGGAATTCAAATATTCATCTCTACCTTAAAAAAGAAAAATGGTAAATATATTTTTCACTGTTAAGATTTCTTTCATCTCAAAAATCGAAGAGATTCTTTTCTTAAAAAGATAAGTTTTTTTTGCCACATGTTGCTCCAAAAAATTAGGCTTTGTTTGTCATTTTGAAGCATTTTTATTTTAAATTTTGCATTAAGCCCCATTTTAAATATTTAATCGTATAGAATTTTTTTTTTAATTCAAATTATACAGAGTAAAATGAGGTCAAATGAAATAGTTAAGAATTTTGATTAACTTCTTTCTTTACGGGAAAAAGGTTTTTAATTTTTTTTTTTAAGTTGCAGAGAATTTTGAGTTGAATTTAAATATATACAATATATACAAATATATAAATTATATACAAATCAAATAAAAAGAATTTTTTAGTTTTTTAAGAAACTTCGTTTAATTGAAAAAAAAGTTATTTCATTCAACCTTCAAATTCGGGTAGAATGAAATACGCAAATCTATGTGTAATTAAAATAACGCTTATCAAAAAAAAAAAAAAAAAAAAAGCAACCAATAATAACAATTAAAAAAACAATCAAATAAAAAAAAACTTTATTTTTGTGATGATGTTGAGTCGTTGAGAGGTACTAGAGGTAGAGTTGAGTTATCACTTGTGCGGCACTTTTTGGTGCAATCAAACTTAGTGCAAAAAAACTGGTATACACGTTTGACAAAGCCAAACCTTGCATTTTGAATTTTCACACTGGTACCATTCCATATTTTGACTTGTTGAAGCTTCGCCTAAAACTTTGCGACACTTTTTACACTTGGCTTGGTTTTGCAGCTTTTATTTGGTTTATTTGCTGTTCGTTATGAAAGCTAAGCTTACGTTGTTTTTTAGCTTGCTTTGCTGCTTTTTTACTCTCAGCATCTTTCTATCTCTCGAGTATTTCAGGTTTATTGAGACACTACCCTTCGAACCTCGGTACGTCTACATTTTTTTGTTTTTTTGTGTCAACTTGTTGAATGCATTTGTTGCAAAGCTGCTGCCGGCGATTGGAACGATTGTAATTGTTTTTCAACCTCTTTTTGAATTTCCTTTTGAATATCCTGAGTTACTACAGTATTGGAGGTTGTTTGCAGGCGAGTTGACTTCGGAGGTGACTTTGAATGGAGATATGGCGTATACAGTATTGTCTGGACCACTTAAGCATCAATCTTTGCACAAACATTCTTTTGATTTAAAAATAATTTATGGAGCAAGACAATTACCAGCAGCATTGATGCAGTTTCCAACTGTATAATTGATTTTTTTTATAAAATGAAATAGTTATGACAATGTTTATTCTTTTGCTATTAATTATTGAATAAACTTTTTGCAATTATTTTTTGATCTTGTTGAAGAGAATTTTTTTTCTGAACGAGATGATATCTGATTTTCTGAACGAGATGATATCAAGTTTTGATTTTTTTTAAAAAAGTTTTTTTTATAATTAGTTAAGTTTTCGAATGCATAATGATATTTTTTTTTCTTTTGAAAATGGACATAAAACTCTCGGATATTAAATTTTATATCATTTAACTTAATAAGTATACAGGTAGAACTTTTTACGCTAGAGAAGAATAATTTTTCAAAATTAAATTTGCTATTCAGGGAAAAAAGTTATGAATTAAAAACGAAGATGGAGAACTGTGAAAACGCAACAGATGCAGCATAGCATTAAATCAGGTTGAATGAAATACGCTAATTGCTCACGTGTTAAATGCGGCTTTTACTAATTAAATCTCAAGTGACCAATCAATCTCTATAAGTTTTGTGTATAAATTTTAAATCAGTTATTACTAAATCTATTCTAATATAAAATATGCCTCGAAACAACTTGCACTCAAAGAAAAAAGTAAAACCATACACCGAAGAGCAAGTGGTGCTTGGTGTGACCAAAGTACAAAGCGGTGAATTTTCGCTTGAAAAAACTACTCAATCATTAAGCATAGCAGTAGCAACTCCTCATAGGCGTGTCCACACATAGGTGAAACAAGTGGGAGTGGTTCAAACACAAGATTGTCACAACCACTTAAATCAATTTTGGTAGATACGCTCATCAAATTATCCGATCGGGACTTTGGAAGAACTTACAATGACATTATCACAGTAGTTACAGACTATTTGCAACACCAAGGTCAATCTCATTTGTTTCCTAATGGTACACCAGGGAGAGATTGGCATAAGCTTTTCATAAAGCGGTAGAGTCATAAGTTAAGCATCAGGGCCATTGGCAATATTTCATCACTCAGAGCCGCTTTTTGCACGCAAGAGTTAGTAGCAAAGTATTTCAACACACTGCAAAGAGAATTCAACAAAGCAGTATCAACGAAAACACTTCATGTCATTTGTGGAAAATTAATGAAATTGGCTTCTCTGGTGATTAAATTAAGCAGCACAGTTTGCCGGCATGGTGCAAAACGACCATTGAAATTGGTTGGAAGTTACCCTCTATTTCATTCTACCCTCTATTTCATTCTACCCTCTATTTCATTCTACCCTATTTTACTATATACTTCGGAGTGTTGTTATTTGGGACGTCCAAAAGATTTTTTTTATAAAAGAAGTTAAATCTTTTCAAACTGATTATTGAAAACCAATATAAATAAAAAAGATAGATAAAATTTGGGATGTCTATTAATGTACTGTATTACTTTTTTATTATTTATAATATTTTATTTTATTATTGTAATTTTACAATAAATTTAATTAAACAATAAATTTTGACTGATATTTAATTTTCGGAGGTTGAGGAACGTTTAATACTTATTCTTTGAAAAGAATTTTTTTTTTTTTCTCGAATAAATAAAATAAGAACTTGAAAATATAATTTATTATATAAAAAAATAAAATTGGGGACGTTAGCTAATGTTTTTTTTATTAAATACTATTTATCAAAAGTGATTTAAGCTGTATAAAAAAAAAAAAAAAAAGATCAACTTTCACTTTACAAAAGTTGAGAACTTTTTTTAGAAAACCGATTAATTTTCAGTTTCAAATAATTAACAGTATGTTGACTATTAATAATTGTATATAACATTTAATTATTATATACAATTTTTTTTTTTAGATTATAATTTTATATTAATGATATTTTTTGGTACGCCTACAGATGTACGGGGCGTACCCTAAATCTGCCTCTGGAAATAATTTAGTTAAAAGAATCTCTACCAGTGAATATAATAAAAGTTTATGACTTCTTAAATATTAAGACGAAAAAAAATCAGTTTTTTTTAACCTCTAGAGATTTAAATACTAAAATGGTATTAGATAAGTACCATATTGGTAGGTAAAGTATGCGCTTCTTTGATTACCAAACGTAAATTTTTAATAAATCTTATGAAAACGATAGTTTATACTTGCACTCAATTTTTTTAGTGCAGATTATGAAAGATCGTTTTGGTGGGCTTTTATTTTTCTTAAATTTAAAGTATTTTACGTTGAATATCTTTTTCTTTTTTTTCCTTTTAAAAACGATTTTTCATAATCTGTAATAAATTAAAAAAAGAGGGTGTGTATCAAAGTTTACTAGAAGTTCTAAAAGAGAGCTTGGTTTTTAAAAACTCACTTCTTTTATTTTACCTGTGCCTTTTATCTTACCTGCGTTTCTTTTAGTTTACCTGCGTTTCTTCAGAAAGCTTTTTCCATTAAATTTAGATTTAACAGTTTTGTTACAAGAGAAATTTTTTTTTTTATGTTTTAAGGTTGTTTTTTTTAGAATAAGGGAAACTAAATGTTTCCCAATTGTACTAACAGTTGCCACTAAACCATAGAATTTTATAAAAGAAATATACAGTTTAGTTAGCGAAACAAATACAGGCAAATGATCCATTCTCAACTTAGAGAGCTAATCTCATTTGATAATGCCATTCTCTTTTAAACAAACATCTCATTAAACAAGCAATCTCTTTTTTTAAACAAACAATCTCGCTTAAACAATAATTGGTCTTACAAATGCTAGAGGACTCAAACAGCTATTTCAACTTTTAAAAAAGCTATTTGAGTGTTCTGGCATTTGTAGAAAAGAAATATGAATTATTCATATCAAATTGTGGCTAAAAATTTGAAGACTGACTAACTTTGTTGCAAGATCTAAAATTTCATCAGTTAGAAATCGCTAATTTTCGCAAACGGTGTTATAAAAAAGATGAATTTTCATCGCAAATACAACAAGTGAACCTCTGGCACTTTTCGTCCACTGCTCACTTACCGAAATAAGATCATGGTAACTTTTAAAACAAAGGTTAATGACACAAGTGAAAAGCCATCTACACCTTCTGAGGCTTCCGGTCTTTGTAATTCATTCACCATCCTGAAAATGTGCTTGTTGAACCTGCTGTGGAATAATGTAACAAAAGATTCAGTAAAGTGAGAAAATCTCTACAATTTATGAATATCGAACTGGGTGTGACCGCTGAACTTTATTAGTCTTTGGTAACATACCTATAAGAAATTAGGAAGGTTTCTTAAGAAATTAAAACGCTAGAGTTGCTTATAAGCTAGAAGGTTTAAAACCTTAACACATTCTTGACAGGTTTCAGAGCTTGATAGCCTTTTATCCTAGGGGGTTCGGAACATACTTTAGAAACCAATTTTCTGCACCTGCAAGACAACTTTTTATCCGCAGGTGCTATATGGTTGAACGTTAAAAAAGATTGTCGTAATTGGAGCAATACAAATGTATTCCGGCTTTTTGAATATTTATAGTGGGATGGTTCACTCGGGATGCTTTTGTGTACAAAGGGTGAAACTGTTCAGTAGAATGCTCGTTTTTAACTCTAAAGAAAGTAAAGTTTAAAGTCATAGAAAATGACATGTTTAATTAACTCTATTATATGTTAAGGCTATAAAGTTTTCTAATTGGTTAAAATCAAAGCATTTCTGGTTTTTTATTGGTCGATGGTGTTAAAGAACTTGTTAACCTAAAAATTTTAAATGTTTTTCATACTTTAGAGATAAAACATTAAGACATCAGTTAATGTTTTAAAGTTATGTCATAATTGTAAATTTCTATTTTCTGTACATCAGAAAGACATAGCAAAAGTAGAGATAGAAGCCTATAATTCTTAGTCTATAATATGTTTTGTAAATGTTATCTAATTTAATCTAAGCTAAAATACACATAGTCATCACGAGAAATAGAAGAATAAATGAAGAATTTCAGTTGGAGTACATTATAATTGGTTTGAATTTAACCATTTCCCTCATTAAATGAGTTTCTCCTTACCATTTATCCCTAAATCTTCTCCTCCCCTTCTTCTGCGTCTCTCCTTCCTCTCCTAAAACCTTCCCGCTGCCCCTGTTTCTAAATCTTATTGTTCCAATAAATAGAGTTATACAACTTTGATCACCTTTCCGCTGCCCCTGTTTCTAAATCTA